>NW_009927009.1:0-6761 GCF_000696875.1 Nestor notabilis | reverse complement strand
AATCTTCCCAGGCTGCCTGTACTCACTTCCATCTTATGAAAGCTTCTTTTTTCCCCTCTAAGTTTCCTCAACAGCTCCTTATCCACCCATGGAGGTCTCCTGGTCCTCCTACTGCATTTCCCTCTAGTTGGGACGCAACACCCCTGAGCTTGGAGTGGGTGATCCTTGACCCTTGATCCAACCAGCAGTCTTGGACCCATATATCCCATGGAACCTTACTAATCAGGTTCCTCAAGAGGCCAAAGTCTGCTCTCTTGAAGTCCAGGGCAGTGAGCTTGCTGCACGCTCTTCTCGCTGTCCTGAGGATCTCAAACTCGACCATCTCATGGTTGCTACAGCCAAGGCTGCCCTGGAGCATCACATTCCCAACCAGACCCTCCCTGTTGGTGAGCACGAGGTCAAGCATGGCAACTCTCCTTGTCGGCTCCTCTATTACTTGCAAGAGGAAGTTGTCTTCCACACAATCGAGGAACCTCCTGGATTGCTTGTTGCTGGGCCATCCCACCCTTCCAACAGATATCGGGATGGTTGAAGTCCCCCATGAGGACAAGGGCCTGCAAGTGTGAGGCTGCTCCTGTCTGTCTGTAGAGTGCTTCATCCACAGATTCCTCTTGATCAGGCAGACTGTAACAGATCCCCACAGTAATGTCCCCCATCGCTGTTCTAAATATGTTAAATATGTTATTTTGCATTCTCTAAAAGATGTGGATTTTTTCTTTTTCATAGATCTCTCTGGCTTTCAACATCAGACTACTCATATTCCCTACCATTGCAGCAATTGCAGTTTAGAAAATGCACAAAATAGTTATCACTGCAACACAGTATCTCATCACACATATTTAGAAACACAGTAGTATGTACAAATAATGCTATTTACTTCTAACAGCAACAACTAAAACATCGGTGTGTTATCAGCATTATTCTCAGACTAAAGCCAAAACACAGCACTGCACCAGCTACTAGGAAATACTACTACTATTAGCAACTGATTGTTGCTAAACCAGGACACTTCTCCCTGCCTCTTTTTCTGCAACAAATGTATAGCAGTAGCTCTGCATTCTCAGTGCTGGATATACTCCACGAAAGTTAATATATACTGCTTTTCCTATAATACAGATTACCCAGGTATTTCTGTGGAACATGATGACAGGCTGTTGAGCATCTAGCACAGAGGAACACATTGCTATATTCAACATCTTCCATCAAAACCTAGAGGTAGCCTGAGTGAAAGCAGCATCTAAACCTCTCAGGGTTCATTGTTGAAGCTAGTGTATATGGAAAAAAACAAATTAAACCCAAAAGCAACCCTCACTGGAATTGTGCAGAAAAGCAGTGCTTCTGATTTTATTTTTTTCTTGCACCTCTAAAATCCTGATTGCCAATCCCCAGCTTTGCTCCATTTTCCTACAGCAGGAGGTAATATACAGTATGTTTAGAGGCATTTTGCTTCCTAACTGACCTCAAAGACTGCCCCCACTTATTGGGGTTAGTGAAGAAAGGCAAGATATAGTCATTTGCCATTAAAAAATTTCATATAGCTATAAATTTATTTTTAAATCCTATTTTATTAACTTTTTAGAATTTTTTTTTTATTATATCTTAAATTTTGAAGTAGTAGATACACATGTCAGTTGGGACAGAATGAGGCATTGTAGTGGTATTTGGACAACCTACTCTGCAGCAATGTTCATTATTCTTCCTGAGGTTTCACAAGAGTTCCCTGGCATAATACTGCTGCAGCTGCTTTACAGTCTAATGTTATTACAAGGTCTAATTCAAAGACAATGTCTTCAAGAAGAATCTGGCAGGAAGTGAAGTCCTAAGAAAATCCTTGTGATGCTAAGGTGTAACTAATGGAAACTGAACTACTAAAAAAAACTGAGGGTAGTAACAGCTATTTGTTTTGAGCTTTGCAAGAATCCCGAGAGATCTTTTTTATTTCTCAGAAGTCACACAAACTCAAGTTAATTTTTCTGCAAACTCTTACCTACGTTTTCAGACTTAAGAGAACATCAAAACTGTGGAAAGGTAGGAATTAGGAATCAGCTATTGACTACAGTAGCTGGTACAAGAGGATAATAAACATGTAGTCATCAGCAGGAGCCAGCTCTAGCTTTATCGGCAAACGCCAAGGAATTCCCTTTCCTGTTTCAAATACATGGATGGAGTCATAAAGTTTAGCAAAAATAATGTATTTATCTGTATTTTCCATCTATAAGCAAGATTTGGTCTGAGTTGTTAGTGTGAGACATATGAGCCTGCAGATAGTCTAGACAGAACTCTCAGTAAAAAGAAAATCCAGTAATTAAAGGCTTACTATTTAAGAAAGAACTTGGAAAAGGAGACGATCAGGTATGCACATTGGTTGACATTTGCATGTATTTGAGTCCTATCATCAGTCCTGACCTACAAGTGTAAGGAATCCAGACTCGGGGCGGGGGGGGGGGGGGGGGGGGAACCCACAAAACCAACAAACGAAACAACCCAAACTGCACCAGGAATTCATGTTGCCTCTTATTACAAAACACTGTCAGTCTAAGTAGTTGGATAAGAAATTAGAACATGTGTGGGTGGATTCCTTCCTCCAGCCTGAATTAATTAAAAATCATATTTTGCTGTATTATTTAAAGCGGATTTTTAGAACAGGTTAAAAAAACCTGCTTTGACTTTAGTATTTCAAGCCTAATAAGAAAGACTCCTGTAAAAAAACTGTAGGAGGAAAAATTAATAATAAAGGGTTTAAACATAAAGTGCATCTTGTGGTTTTATTTGTTGCTCAGAGAAATGCACACATTCTTGTACAAGACCTACCTCATTCAGTTTGGCTGTGGATATTTCTAGTTAAAGCATGTACACAACAAGCACACAAATTCATGTCTCCAGTCAGTCTCAGCAATTCTACCTATATTCAATACCTTAGGTTGGCCCTTAATTACTATGTTTTATCCTTTCTCACATCCTAAACATGAAACACGTATCAATACCCTCTGCTTTCACTTTCTCAACCAGTTGTTAAACTTTAAGAAAGTAACATGGACAACAACTTTGAAGTAAGAAGTTATGCGGGATCACAACATATTACTGAGTAGCATCTCCGAGAATTCTGGGGCTAGTTCACCTTAAGCAAACAAGGCTTGTTACCTGCTATATAATACAGAAATTATATTAAAAACCTCTTTTTTTAACAAATATACACAGAATTTTACACATTGTAAGGCATTTATGCCTGCTCTTCACAACTCTCCTTCGTATTCTCCTTCACATTTTTGAAGCCAGAGCCCTACAGATGTTGACTAACCAGACTGAATGGAGTAGATAATGGCTAAACTCTACCTTCCCTCTTACAGAAGAGGAAGCCTTCTGGGGCTCTTTCTCCCAAAGAGCCATTGATTTTCAGTGATTGCCTTAAAGATTTCTACATCATTTTCAAATTTAGTTGATACTGCACAACAGCTTCAAAAAATGTATTTAGGTGAGAACAAGCTGATAAACAGAGCAATCATCTGAGCCTTGTTCTCTCAGGAAAGTAGAATGCAAATTTACAAACATTACTCTTTCCTACCAACTAAAATGTTTACAAGCATCATTCTCCAAATAAAGTCAGCAGAATGTTTTGAATGGTTAAATGCCATCAACCATGATGGAAATGCTCTCTGTATCAAGATTACAGATGGGGGTGGTCATTTTTGAAAACTGACCTACTCCAGAAAGGTTCCTAAAAAGAATTAGGAGACTTTACTTTTGCTTTACCAGATTACATTACCATCATCATTAACAGCATCAGTTTTTTTGTCTCCAGAAACAGAGAATCTAAGTCCATACAACATTCTTCAATCTTCATATGTGAAAATATTATAATTGTGCCCCATTATCCATCTCCCTTGACTTTTCAGTGTACAGTGTACAATATGTACACATGTATATATGTGGGAAGGAATCTCATAATTCATTTCCATGACATAATACATGAAAGAACAGTTTTGAACTAAACTCTGAAAACTAATTTAAAGAACCTACACAAATTTAGAATTACTGACCAACCTGCCACCATCCATTGCCTAACAGACTGACACCAGTCCTGTTCTGCTAACACTAGGTTGACATTCACCCCTGATCTCTCTTTCGAGTGGGTAATTTCATTTTCACTTTATAAGCATCCTATATACATCACCTCTTGTATTCAACTTACACTTCCAATTTGTGAGATGCTAAGAAACACCTGTCCTTCATGAGTTATCTCCACTGATGCCAGCAGCTGATACCACAAATCAAGTTACTGTGCAGCATATGTTCCTCAGCCCTGCTTGTTCAATTTCACCTTTTACAGATACATAACTTCAGTTCTTTCCCATGATAGATATTTAGACCTCTTAGTAAAATGATGAATTCTTCAATGCTAAAAGCAAGGGGTTTATTCCTTTCTAAAATACTATTGGTTTAATTCTCTCAAATTCCACAGGAAAGAGGACAGACCAAGGTCCAACATTCAAAAGGAATGTTATGTAACACTTCAGTGAATTTGCCTTAACCACAAGTTACGCATAACTTTAAGAAACAGTTATAGAATGCGCATGCCTTTCTGGTTCTGATTCTTCCATTTTATGAGAAATTCTACACAGCTACTTAGTGTTCAAACAACAGAAGAATAAAGAACAAATGTGTAGCTGAAGAAAAAAATAAAAAAGATGAAGAGCTTAAAATTAACTCCAGGCTTCTGATGACTGTAAATCTTCTACCAACTTAAAAATAAATAAATAATTGGGAAAAAAAAATCTTTAGAAACACCACACACAAAACCCCACCAACACAGAATTACAGCCTGTTCTCATCTTTGAGGTGCAAAATGTTCTTGAACTGTTCTGTTCTAAAAACAAATGGGAATTCATTGTGATGTTTCAAATACTGTTTTTCCAAGCATTGCAGCTCTGTTACATAATCTTCTCCCCAGACATCTGACTGGTGCTAACAATTAAAGAACAATATTTACCAGCCTACGTTATGGTTATTACCAAATAACTATTAAGTGGAAAAACAAAATTTGTAAGTCTAAAGGTATAAACCATGGGGCTAGTCACGTTCTTGTCTGTTACATGTTAAAAATCCCCTGAGACTTCAGTGACTTCTCAAACTTTTTGCATTAGAAAGGAGTTCATTACTTCTTTGGCTGGGCAACACACTGATATCTACATAGTGCTAGCACCTCCTAGCAGCTGTAACAGATCTTAGAAAGAAATTTAGAAAACAGTAAATGGCTTTAAAATTTGGCAGGCCAGCACTTGAATTCAACAGTGAGGTTTAGAAGGTCCCATCATCACATTACTAACATTTAATTAAAAGTCCTAATGCTCCTCGCTGAATTACCAGAACTTGATTATAACATAACACCAATGATGCAGCAGATGAATGCCCAAGACTCCCACTTGTTTAAAAGGAAAATCATGATCAGATCCCTTTACTGCAGAGGTTAAAAAAAAACCCCAAGAAACTGCATAAAGAAAATTACATTTTCAAAAAGGGACTCTGCATGTGTGTGTGAGTGAGAGAGAATATTAAAAGAAATGCCAAATCAGTATTTTTCTAGCTTAAAAAATTAATTAGCTGGCAGAGGAAGAAAAAAAAATGCAAGAGGAAAATGCATGATGTACTACATCTTAAATGCTCTACTTTTAAAATCTCAGTCTTCAATGTTTACCAATAAGTCATCATCTAAACACAGTCTAATTCTGGATGAGTTTTTGTCTACACAGATACTCCATCAAATGTAGTTTATCCTCACACAGCAAAATTAGTATTAAGGAGTGAGCTGCTTGGGACACTTTTTTCACCAAATGACAGTGCATCACGTTCTTCAAAAGTAATCCTAAACCCTAAAAATTCCTGAAGTGTTTAGCCTATAGTGTGACAAGGTCAAATAGAAGCTAGCTGTTATTCCAGTGGCTTTAATTAGTTTTATTTTAATACACCCATGGTGTCTCCTTACTAAATTCTTTTTAGCAAGGCTAAAAATGTAAAGAGCAGCAAATGCAGGCACAAGCAGTACTGTGAGATGAAGTGGTTTCAAGGGTTTCCTATGACAGCTAATAAATGTATTAAAGTTTATTTCTCCCATGTCCATACATCACCCTTTTTGATCTTTCCACATAATACTAACTGAAAAAGCAAACAAACAAACCCTATTTAGTGTCAACACACCTGAAGACTGTACGATGTTATGTGACTACTCGTGCAGGATATAACTGACGTTGTTCCTGTTCCAGTTGTAGTTAGTTTTTAACACGGAAAAAAAGCTTCATTGCTGAATCAGTGCATCAAATCGTTACCTTAAGTAACAACAGCCCAAGCTGCTCGCATTTGTTTCAGTACAGCCTGCCACCACGCACAGCGATGCCAACAGACGGGCACAGCACTGAGAGACAGGCTGCGAACGTTATCAGCCTGTAAAGATTATGTGACGCTTGCCCGGACCAGGACATGTCGTCCACTCGTCCCTAAACGATAATCAAGTACGATTTGGTCCCCCGTGTTTAGTCACAACGCAGCTCATCTGCCATGCTCTGAACCGTGACTTTGTCTCTTCATAAAAGCGTGCGAGAGAGAGTTAACGGAGGGAGCAGGAGACAGGGTATAAGGAAGCAGGAGGGGAGGCACAGACCGGCTCCCCGTTTCGGACCCCGGCAGCAGTGCTCGGCGGCCCCGATCCCGGGCTAAGCTCCCGGCGCCGCAGAAGCCCTCTGCGGCCCGGCCCATGTACCGCCAGCACT
>NW_009927008.1:0-42044 GCF_000696875.1 Nestor notabilis | reverse complement strand
GGCGGAGCAGCGGTTGACTCCACCCCTCCCTCCCTCCCTTCGTCACCCCCAGCAGCGCCCCGCCCTCCGGCACAACCGCCCTGCCCGCGTCCTCCGCCTTCCGAAGGTCTTACTTAGAAACTCCCTCAGATACGGGAGGCAGCGACAACGCTTGTGGAAGATTACCCGCTCGTGGCGCAGAGAAACAAACCCACCGCCAGCAATTGTAAACACATCATTTAATTTAGCTGTCCGCTGTGTCTGGAGGCCAGCTGAACCAAAACCTGGGTCTCACAACGCAGCATCATGACCAAACACTAACAGTGTTGTCTGTCAGAACAGCAGAAACAGCGATACTGTACAAAGACTCTAATGATAACCAATAGTAAGATACTCATGTAATTCTTCCCTATTTTTTTCCGTTCCCCTACAAGCCTTACGTAAGTGTGCTACGTTAGTCTACTCTTGCCCATGTGAAAACACATTTTCTGAAATGGATTCTCAAAAATAGTGACGGTATCCTGATTTTTTAGAAGGAGGGAAGACAGGGCCGTGCCCAAAACTCTCAGGAGCCTGAATATATGTTAAAGTCACAAATACTATACTCTGCCTGCTGCACTGATGTTGCAGCCGTACTCTCAGGGTCCTCCAACTCTCAGCTTTGTGTCATTTCCTTCAGGAAGATTTGCTGCCACTGCTGGAGAGGGCTAAGGGAACAGTTTCAGTACATTGTAACACTGCATCAGTTTCTTCATGGCAAGATTTAAGATCCCCAATGCTTGTCTAGATACAGCCAGGCCACATGGAAAAAAAGTCAAAGGAAAACAAAAATTCAAAGTCTACTGCTGAAATGAAATACTAATTATTTTTAGAAAGACCTCCTGAATTATGAGTAAATGAAGTTGAAAGAACCACTTTATGACATATCAGTAGAAAATTTTAAGTAAGCTGAATGAGAAAAATCTTTACTAAAATACACAGTACTTTATAGAATGCATTCTTTCAACATTGTGAAAATTTTTCGTATAGTCAAAGTAAGAAACTTGAAGAGACTTGCAGTCTAATTCTTAAGTAGTTCCTACGTACTGCCTTCTATATGCATACAAAATGTAAGTCTTAACACCTTATACGGGTATGAGTGTATTCATAACATACTTGCAAGTGTATCATATTTTTTACAAAGATTTAGGATTGATCCTAAGACTGTTCTGCTGCTTATAATCAGAAATCAACAGGAGTTACCAGTTATTATTGATTAATACCTTCAAGAATATTATAGCTACATGGCTTGTGAATAGTTCAATTGTTCCAAAATGAACGAATATCACATATATGGAGCCCAGCCCATATACATCTGGCAGAGCAGGTTGTCATCACTTGCTTCTTGAATAAGGTAATGAACATGCCCTTCAATAGATAAGGGTAATCCTTTTATTCTGTTTCTAGTCTTAATGACACCTTGCAGTCGTTGTTCTATATCAAGGACATGGGTTTTGGCCTGAAAACAAAGACAAAGGGAAAAAAAATTACTAATATCCATGAAATTCTGCTTCTTAAAATAATTTAAAAAAAAAAAGTATTTATTAGGATGTATTTGAAATCTGTATGCTAATACAAACCCCAGATGTCTATATCAGTTACTTTGAAAATAAAGGATACTTAAATTTCAAAAAATATTCTTGAAAATGGATAGTGTTCTAGTCAAGTAATAACTTTTGCCTTACATTTTTACAGATGAAATTTACAGAGAAGACTGAAAAAGCTATGCAAATGTATTTGAAAACATTAGAATGCTTTATTTCATAAAATTACTTTCAAATAAATGCAAAATTTTCCCAGTCTTTTTCTTGGAATTCAGGTAAAATCAGGAAGATACCTAGTCTGGAAAATTCAGGCCAAAATTATGAGCAGCTGAAAATGAAGCTGTCTAATAACAAGTTGTGGTAAACAACTCAAAATGAGCTGTTCTGAGGCCCACTAAAGAAGACAGTTCATACCAGATATACTCACATATTTTCGTTTAAAGCTCAAGCATAATGTTGGCAACTATCCAATAAGAACAGTTAAGGTATAAACTATGTGGGTGGTCCTGTAACTAAAATAAAAGTTCTGTAGACACAGCCTGGTTAGTAACTGTTTGAAGACCAGGAGATTTTCTGTGCTCAAATAGCAAGTTCTGTCTTGTAATACAGCTTCAGTACTGTAGCTTGTCCTTATCTTAGCTGCCATGTTTACCAGTGCTCCCTAAGCTTTATCTGCTATTACATATATTTATTTTCACTGAATATTCCCTTTAAAGCAGGACAAAACAAATCAGAACTTCTGAAAAGGTGAAAGAGAACAAATATTAAAGGTTGTGCAAACTGTATTTTGGATGAACAATTTATCAGCAGCTACAAAAGAAACAGTACATATGTAATCCTAATTTTAACCATGTATTCCTGGTCACATAACAAGGCACACATGAAAAGCACAAAAAAACCCCCAAACGCACGGAAAGAGACTCCAGATGTTACAATCACTGTAAATCTGAAGGACTGCGCCAACAGTCAGATTGAGGCAAGAGTCTCACCTATCCTATTGCTTCTGTTGACATTGTCCTTGATTTACTAATACTAAAATACATATAGGCTCTATTTTGTGTGGTTCTTTAGTAGATGAATTACATTTTCTATCAATGTAAATAGTCTCTTTATGGATAAAAATTATGAACAGAGATAAGCAAGAAGAAAACCACAGGAATTTTTAAATTAAAGAAAAAAAAAAAAAACCCAAACCAAAAAAAAAACCAACCCAAAAACCCAAGACAGTTAAAGTTGCAATTAGAAAATACATAACTTGCAGCCATAATGGACATCTGACATTTGAATACCTTAATGCTATGCTTGTTTTAAACTAACCTTTTCATTGACAACTTCTCCGGTTTCATTCACTTGGGCTTTTGTATTCCCTTTAATGGGTTTACTCCATTCCACAAGAGGATCATGGAGAAAAGTCTTTAAGACACTAAATAAAAAAAGTTAAAAAAGGATAATATACACATAATACATTTATTTTTCAGAACATGAACACTGACAGGAGTCTGAAGTAAGCACTGAATATTTATATTGTTTTATATCTAACTGCATGTCATAGTAAGACTGAGCTGCATGACAAGCATGTGCTGGAACTGGCATATTCACCAGGAGTTACTGTCTCAGATGTTTAGACTACAGCTAGCTTTTTCAGAGTTTGTAGCAAAACCAGTTGCCATACCTCATTAGAGGCTCCCTTTGGTCACGCATAAGCCTCATTGTGACTTCACAAGCTCTTCGGAAGAGACCTTCTGTTCCCATCGGGCCCATTCCATTAACCATGTTGTGAGTGAGACGGAAAGGGACGATTTCCGGAACTTCAAAAGTTTCTCCCTTTACATTGATAAAAGAGGGTAAGCCCTAAGTGTTCTAAGCATTATCAAAATAAAGAGTAACATTTGCATTTTTTTCAGTTTTTTCCCCCGTCTTTGTCAGTGGCAGTTTCCTAGCTGCTTGCTCAGATCACAGTCTGGAGAAATAAACTAACAATATGTCTACATTACTTACGTAAATTAAAAAGGGCACATGTCCCACACGAAAAGCATCTTTCAACAGAAACAACAAAACTCCAAATCCTGCTCTGGCCACAATTTCTGCTGTTTATTTTTACAAAACCATTGGAATTTTTTTTTCTGAATTTGTGTGAGAAAAGCAAAGAAACTTTCCACAGCAGAAGAATTCCAAATATAGCAATTACAGCTTTGTTTGAAGGGTGGCAGAGGAGAGGAGAGTCACAAAATACAAACACTCTAAAATTTGCGCTATTTCAGTGTATCCACATCAGCTCATCGATATTGGCTAAAACAAAAAGCTGGCTTTCATGAATGCAGTATCCATATACTCTTCACATACCCCAAACTGTTGAATATAAGTAAGAAACAGAGCAAGAGAGAGAGAACACAACAGATATTAAAGGAAAAGAAGTGGGGAAAACCCATCAAGCTGGTAGAAATTTATAACTTACATGCATGCAAAATAAAGAGCAAGTTCAGCAAGTGGCATTTCTCACCTTATTGAAAAGGCAGTTGAAATCCACATGCACACATTCACCAGTCAAAGAATCGAACAGGATGTTTTCACCGTGGCGGTCTCCTAGACCAAGTATGTAACCTACCATTGACATAACTGCAACAGAACGACAATAGGCTGACCTACTGTTGTACCTGCAGAAACAAGAACCAGAGAGGTCTAAGTTACTTCCTTGGGTTATCGGTCTTTATCAGTAGAATCAGCAACATCTAGTGAAATATGCAAAGTAGGTATTCTTGAGCTAACTCAGTTCCAGTTGCTCACCATGAAGTAGGATCAGGAAATGTTCTAAGAAACCATTCATGGAAGAGAGGAGGATGACGAGGCAGAAGGACTTCTTTGAACATTTTCAGCTTTTCGGGCAAAGGTGCTGACTTTGGAAGCATATGCTGACGCAATTCTTTACCAGTCATATAAATACCTGTAATAGACCTCCCAATTAGGTAAAAGAAATCCCCAAATATGAAGCCTTATACATACTATTACAATATGGTATTTTAGAGAAGATAAGTATCTCTGTAAAGATGAAATAAAAACCCCATCACATCTACTGAAAGAGAAGACTGGTAAAACTTGTGGCTTGTTTGCCAGACTGCCATGGAGTGAGATGGGTAGAACACGCATGCACAAAAAACCCAAATCAAACCAAAACCACCCTCAAAAAGCCATTAATTGTATTCAGAGATATATTCAGATATTGATGAGATGTTTGGAGTTCCGAAGTTGCAGATGTCTGCATACATACATAAAACGTATGACATTTTCCCCTGAACTTTTTTGCACTGACCAAAAAGTCACTTTGTTAACAAGGAATAAAAAGAAATATGATCTCCCTGGAAAGTTACTGTACCCTCAACCTTGATTCAGTTATGAATTATCTTAATTATCTCACACAAATGTAATGGAAATGAAAAACAGAAGATTAATGAAAAAGTCCACAGTTTCTTCTGTTATTCAGTTCTGCACATAAACTACAATGCTGCTGGCACCTGCTGATGAAATGATTTACATCATTGTATAAAATAAGTACAGTAAGATGATTGCATTATCAGTTCTTGTAAGGAACTTGTTCATTGCAAGCAACAGTTCTCTTCCACTGAAGTCTACCACAAGTACAAATAATAATATACTTCAGACAGTTAAACATACATGACTGCATCTTCCTAGAATTTAGTCTGATCCGTGCTGTTTGTCTCATTTACTAATTAAGATACAAGCCCTTTAAAAATAATAAGTATCACTACAGTCTAATATATTTCTTTACCTTTCTCCTTATAAAGTTTTATCAGGATATTTCTCAAACCAGCAGTATTGTTCACCCATTCAATTATGCCACATTCATCATTTAATGGAATAACTGCGTAGGTTCTAATATGGAGTTCTCGCCTACGTGACTCCGCATCTTTTCTTAAGCACTATTCCAAAAGGAAAAATGAGATTAACAGATAACAGACAGGATTAAAATGTATCAGTAACATTAACCATTTTATCTATATCTATTTTCTAATTACACAATCCAGAATTTAAAAATCTAAGCTTCATTGTCTGCAGTAGGTCAAATGCAAGCAAAATGTTCATCTGTTCTCCAAAGTAAATTAAAAAAGAATTTTGCAATAAAATCTATAAATTGCATAACTTTTACAAGGCTTTAATCCCTTAAGAGCAGTATCTGAAGTAAGTGTTTTAGTGTTCCAGAGATGCTATCAGACATGCTTTAACCTCATGGAAAACATGGTACCTTATCCTTAAGTATGTTGCTAAGAAGCAAATTATAACTGAACTAAGAAGTATGGAAACACTTTTAGCATGAAAAAATGAATTTACCTACTTCTTATAGAAAATATTAGAAAATCCTGAGTAAGAAATATGAAGCATGACAGCAGAAAGTTTGCAGTTACTTATTTAATATAAGTAACCTTTCCTCTATATTTTTGCTAGAATAAGCAATTGTTTTGGCAAAATGTTATGTTTTGTTATTGCTTCCACAAGTCCGCAAGAAATTACGCATTATCAATTGCTACTGATTTCTGCTGAAATAAGATATTTTGCAATAGTTTACTTTTCTTCCAGTAACCTTTATCTGAAGCCAAGTTAGAATCATAGAATAGTTAGGGTTGGAAAGGACCTTAAGATCATCTAGTTCCAAACCCCCTGCCATGGGCAGGGGCACCACACACCAAACCATGTCACCCAAGACTCTGTCCAACCTGGCCTTGAACAGTGCCAGGGATGGAGCATTCACAACTTCCTTGGGCAACCTGTTCCAGTGCCTCACCACCCTCACAGTAAAGAACTTCTTCCTCATATCTAACCTAAACTTTCCCTGTTTAAGTTTGAACCCGTTACCCCTTGTCCTATTACTGCAGTCTCTAATGAAGAGTCCAAGTTGCTTGATTTGCTTTTTTTTCATTAGGTAGTTAAGCATTTTGTTGTGGTCAGTAAGTATAATGCCTCTGATTATCTAAGTCATCAAACCTTATTAATAAGGGAGTTGAATTCCATGAGCCGACAGTCTTTTCTTAGATCATCTTTTGGCTTACACATCATAATGTAAGATTTCCCATCTGAACCTTTTAAGGTGATCTTTTTTGGCTTTTGAAGTGAGGCAAGAATTTCTACCTAAGGAAATAATTAAATTATTTATTAACACCTTTATCAGATCATACAAACTAAAGCATCTAACTGTAATAAACCACTGAAACCGATCACATTGGCACTTCCATGGTGCTACACCACAGTAGCCTCAGGCCAAAACTTTACTGAAGTACCAAGAGGCTGTATCTGTCTCACGTTGTTATGACAGAAGACACTCAGTTTCCACAAAAGTAACTATGAGGTTTCCTACTCACTTCTCCATTACTAGGGAATCAAGATACACTACAGGCTTACCGTATCATCAAAGCCTGCAATGTAGGCCCAGCATCCAGGAAAAGGGTCATGGTTAGCATGTGTACCAGGAATTGAAGGAAGAGTTGGTATCATTACAGATTGTAAGGGAATGAGAATTTCACTGAATGTGTGCTCTTCCACTAGTCTCTTAAGTGTTTTGAAATGAATATTCATGCTTAATGTTGAGCTGTTTCCATCAACCTTGGGAAAAAAAGTTGTTCACGTATTAACAATAAACACCTAAAATATTACTGCAATTTCACATTAACTAGTGAACAATAGAATAATAAATGCTTACAGTAATAAGAAAAATGACAAATTACATTTCAAATTAAATGGCAGTGGTCAGAAGAAAACGTATCTGGACATTGTGTCACATGTATTTTTCACACTGAATGTAAATACAGAATAATGAAGGCATTTATTTATTTTTACCTTTATTATCAAGTTCATTTATTCATAAAACCCACAATCAGCCTATTTTTACAGTAAAACTCTGAAAGTTACTGGGCAGGAATGATACGTGAAATATGTGAAAGCACAAAACAATATGTAGCCTATGCACTGTGAAATGTACCATTATGTACTGAAATACTTAGCTATGTGCTCAATTTAGAGCTATTTTCTACTGGTTTAAAATATTTTTATTAATAAAATAAAATAGAAGTTCATGTAGCTTCTGTTAAATTGCAGTAATGTAAAGGTTTGGCTAATGAAGGCTATCAGAAGCTTTTGTATAACACCTTTAAATAAACCTATTACATGCATTACTTTGGCTATTTTTGTAAGTACCGGTTTGTTGCAGAGCTCTAATAGCTTATCTGTAAGGCGTGTTGCGTCTCCTATAAATTTTCCTAAAGATTCCTTCATGTGAATAGCTTTGTTTAGAATTTCCTTACATCTATTGACACGCATAGGGTAAGAGGACTGAAAAAAGAGGAAAGATAAAATTTATTAAAACAGTCAAATCAATTAAAGAATACCCAAAACCCCAAACACCCCACAATAATGAATACATTCTTTTTGCTACTTATTGATTGTCATATTTAATAAGTGGAGAAGGATGTTCTCCAGCTGAAAGTTGGTGCCTGAAAAAGTACTGAAGTGTTACAGCTGGGGGAGGTGTAGGAGGTGTGTGTGTGCGTTATTACTTTCTGAAATCATTCTTGGGAGTCCCACAACATAAAGGCAAATATTCAAGAATATGCCGGTGTATCCTGAGTGCTACTTCAACAGCCTTAAAGAAATAGCATGCTCCACACTTTCCAGATTACTTTGGAATGACCAAGTACCAGGTAATATTAGGTATATCTATCTCATTTTAATCAAGGCATAGGGTTGATTGTTTTGATTATTAACCTGGAAGCACTATTACAATTACTAGCACCAACAAAATCTGCTGTCTATAACTACCCAATTCACCAGCTGTTCTTTGTCAAACTTCCTTTCCTAGTACATCAAACAAGTCAGGATGCATGTTAGCACTCTAATTTGGAACATTTAAACTGCTACATCTGAACAGTAATCTGAAAACCAGTAATATCTAAACTGTAATATCTGTAATGTCTGACTGCAATACTATCTTTTGCAGTCATAGCATTGCTATCCTGTTCCACAACACTATTACAGTTACTGCAGCTCTTAATTTCTTCTTACCATCTTAAAGTAAAATAGGTTATATTCACATTTTTCTCTATTGAAAGCAGTTTTATAAACTTAATAAAGCTGTAGCTATATTTATCAAAGTACCTTGGACACAGCAGTCATCATCCACATTGCTTGCTGGGGATAGGCTAAAAACACTTTAGCAACAATCACCATCAGAACTGCGAATACTTCATCATGGGAATGGCAGATTCGGGAGATTAACTGAGAAAAAGCTGTCAGAAACTGGTAAGGTGCCAGGTGATTTGTGTGCTCTGTAATCACCTTATTTATTTTAGCTAAATCATTTTTCATTTGAACACGTTCTGAACGGCTAGCTGAAAAACAAAAGGGGACAAGATTATTTTCTCTTTTTTCCTCACTGGAAACGTGAAATCATTTACATCAAATATGTACAGAAACATATTTTGTTGGTATTTTTTATAAGCTCCTACTGTAAATGTTTAATGTAGCATACAATGACTTAACACATATGCTATTTAACCAGAATAACAGGAAATAAACAAGTAGAGAAAACAAGAACATGGAATAGGCAATACTAGAAAGCTCTCCTTTACATTCTTAAAATTAGAGGAATAATAGATGTTTTAAGTGACGCAATGGCACAGAACGACGACACTCCATGTATTTGCCCAGTAAAAGGATTCCAGTGTTCTTTAGTGGAGAGGAAATGAAGGAAGTCTTTACAAGGGATGGAATTAACACATTTGCTTCTATCTCCACCCCTGCCCCTGAGGGCCCAGCACGAGTAGCACATCACCAACACAGAAAGCAGCATCTGATGTGACTGCAGCCAAATTCAGTTGGCCTGTCTATAGAACCCAGTCAAGATCAAGGAGCTACAACTGCTTCACTCTAGACCTGCAGGTAGTGTTTGCATTTTTCATTCGTACAAAAATCTCCCACCCAAAATGCATCTATGGGAGTAGTTTGACATGCCTTGATGCTGCTCCTCCCCTTCCCTCCTCCTCCCTTGCCATTTAAATTTCAGTAAAATTCCTTCAACAACTGGAACAAAGACAAATAGGAAAAAATCCTCAAAGCCTAGCACTCTACTGTATTGATTGTATACAAAAGCACTATTCATAACTCGTGAGATAACTTAGATGGCAGGTGACATGCAAGGATTTTTCCTATATCTGTTTATCAACTTAAGTTACCCGAGGAACAATGCTATCTCATTATGTATTTTAAAAGAAATTCTGGAGGATTTAATTAAAATAAATAACTCTCCTGCACACTAACATCCTGTAATTTAAAAGAATAATAGTACTTCCTTGTTTCCAGATAACCTCAGGCAATAAGTCTAAACAAAGTACTGTAAATATATTGCACTGCTCTTTCAATCATATATTCAAAAGTATGACACAGGAAGTATGTACTGGGAAAAAACTTTCTACCTTTATCACATTCATATGCTTTTGCTCCGAAGTCCAGCCATAAAGATAGCATTCGTGGCATTGACTGGTAGATGAATTGGTTTCCATACTGTAGAGACCTGTGATTACATGTTTAAAGCACACCATGTTAATGAGATTTATATATTAGAAGCATTACAAATTCCACATCCTGAATTGTTTCACATTCCATTCTGGACTTCAGAAACATATGTTCAGCATTTTAATGCATCTACAACAACTACAGCTTAACAATATACAAAGGGTTTGGTTTTATTAATCAAAACTGCAGATAAAATAATTAACCGTCTTGCATGAGACAGACAATTCAGAAGGCAGAAGTAAAAGTAGGTATGAAACCAAAAAGGAAGTATGCAGTATTTTGTCTTAAAATACTGCAGAAAAAAAATGAGTCTGTATGATTGGTTGCAAGACAATATATTCCTGTAAAATGTTTTTTGTGGGTTTTTGTTTGTTTGTTTCCAGCATAATAGTCATCCTTCTATAGAAACTAAGCAAAGGTCTCCTATGGTCTAACCTCCCAAAATGATGAACTATGTATCTAATCAGATCTCCTTGTTTTTCCATCTTGTTGTCAGTTACCATTGGCATTAATTTATCATAGTATTTAGCAAGATAAAAATGTCCATCTTCCCATTCTGGCAAGAATACTGTAACATCCTGCAATAAAATAAAAAAGAGATAGTTACCTTTGAGAAGATACTAAATTTAAAATAAAAAAAGGTAAAACAATCATAAAAAGAAGATTATCAAGAAACAAGGATCTTGTATTAATTCCTTTTGTGCAAACTAAGTGCAAAGAAGTATTAATTGTAACTTTAACTCCAAAAATTGTAATTTTGGCCCAAGATGAATGCTTGTACAAGCTAGAAGTCTGTTCTTAAAATACATTTTGGACTTGGAGACAGCAAGATAATGCAAGAGAAGATCATAGAATCATAGAATGGTTTGGGTTGGAAAGGACCTTAAGATCATCTAGTTCCAACCCCCCTGCCATGAGCAGGGACACCAAAGATGATGTAGGATTCCTCAACTAGAAAAGATTATAGCTTAATGAAAAATATTATTATAAATAATTCCCGATCCTGATAAACTCAATACTGGGTTTCTTTTAGTTTTTTTGAAGAGTAAAACAGTAGAATGTTAATGATTGGACTCAATCTTAAAGGCCGTTTCCTACCTAAGTGATTTTGTTTTTCACATTTCTGTTTTCCTTTAAAATCCATATATTAGAAAAGTAGTAACTTAGCAAGTGGCACATCCACTCTCTAATAACATTGGCTTGTTTCTAGTGCCAGTATTTTCACAGTAGAGAATTCTAAGCATTAGTATTTTAATATAATCCACCAAAATTTCATTAGTTCCCATTATTTCAACCTTCCTTTGATTTGATACATTCCTTAGACTTTTCTCTAAATGAGTGTTCCAAAAGTATTTTAATTAGGAAGACAGCACTAAGTATCAAAAGTATCAAATGCCGAAACTCAGACAGGAGACATACTACTTTTAAGGACACACAAAGATCTGTATCTACTACAAGTTTAGCTGACAATATTAATCAATGCCAACACAGTATTTCACTAGCATAGCAAGATGAAGCAGTGTAGTGCTGTGTTGTTGAAGAAAAACATACCAGTTGCCCCTTTTGCTAGAGGCATCCTAGTTCTTAAGAGATTGCAAGCATATTTAAAGTGCAGTTATAAACCACTACCAGAGAGAGAAGTAACAATGAAGAGTAGCACAATGCGTCACCAAATTCTCGCTGTCTATTTAGAGTAGCCCATATTTTAGTGAGGCATTTAGTTGTGCATTCATAAAGAAAGCCAAACTCCTGCAATTTGTTTGTTACTATAAAAGAGTTATATTAGGTATTAGGTATATCCCACTCAGTCTTAGTGAGTTGGGAACTGCAAACTTGCCTGTACTCACATGTTATATTAAAGCTAATTCAGATAGTTAAATCTTTAAAAGAAGTACCAATTCCCTCCTACACACTGATAAACCATTTAATCCCATTGATGTTATCCTTGGTTGACATCATCAGGACCATAATGATAGATTACTTAAGGGATTTATTATTATTCAAAAGTAATGTCTTGTTAACACTAGTATATCAAATTACCTTATACTTTTTCATAACTGCATTGCTTTCAAAGTTAGCAGTTTCTTCCATAAATCTGCCCACTAGCAGCATTGCCCGACCATGGATGAGCTGATTTTTGCTATTGCATGGCGCTTTATTTTCAGAGAAACATAACTCAACCCCCTTCTGAAGAACAATGAGTGCTTGATGAACCTCGCCCTAAGGGAAAGAAGAAAACATTTTATATACTTTCAGTAAGATGTAAAACTTCCATCTTACAACTGTTATTAAGGCAAAGCTATGTCCCCAGGTGTATTCTAGACCATTCTGGCTGTGGTAACTGAGTATTACTGACTTCAAATGCTACTCACATTCCCTTGTTATCTCAGCACTGTTGTCACCACAGTAATTGCTCCCATGTTTGTTAAAAGGATATAGATTAAGGAAACATCTAGTATTAAGATAATCTATATTTGCATGGGCTGCTTTCACAGAGGCAGGTGAGCAACCAGTTTTACACACAGCTGCCAGAGAAGTCAATGGATACAGAAAAGGGGTGACTAGCAGCGGGAGGTAAAAACTTCATGTGGCTCAACTGATATCAGAATGTGCTGAAAGTTCCAGGTGACATATTTTGTTTTACGTATACTGATTGTGTGCCTTTTTTAACTTGAAGAAAGCTAAAAAGATTATTTTCTCGCACATAATAAGTTCCATTTTTATTTTCTTTACCTTGGACCAGAGCCACTTTGCTCTTTCAATATAAAGCTCTGAGAGCGTAGATTCCCCTGCATTCAGAAGAGCATTATACGCAGTCTGGTGGTGACCAGCTTTTCTCGCCACTCTAGCGCTCTGGAGCCAACACTGACCAACGAGCTCACTGTAATCCTGGCTGCAGAGATATTTTTGCAGGAAATTAACACTTTCAATCATTGATACTACTTTACAATCTGAAGTAAATATCAGAATGTGTGAAACACAAAATTTCTCAATACACTATATTACTACTTTATAGTGATTACTTCAAATTATTTGTAATACATATCTGTTTCACACTCTCTCCATTTAGGCCTAGAAACAACTACTCTTTCCCCCTGTTTCTCCTTTATCTTTCCTATAGAGACCACTTTTTCCTTCTACTTTGAAGGTATGTAGTACTGGAGAGGACTGCTTACATCTACAACAAATGTCCACCGTTTCATCTTCTCTCTTCTAACATACATACGGAAAACCAGAATGTTACTGACAATACAAAAAGAAATAGTCACATTCTCACCTTTTACTAAGACTAAGCAAAGCCCTTCTCAGTGCTAAAATGGGTTCTTTTGCTCTGTAAGAGTTTTGGGTCATTTCAATACGAGCACACCAATTCAGGGAATCTCTACCATAGTCCCCATTTGGTTGCTGAAACATTGGTCCAATACTATGTTCCAACTCACACAGCATATGCAACCTGGGTTAGGAAAATAAAGGAAAAAAATAAAATTGTTGTTTGAGATGTGTACAAGTTTTACAAAGCTTTTGCCATTTTCTTTCTAAAGCTGGCCAAGTAACTTCAAATAGTAGGACTTTTTAAAATGCAAAAATTCAGCAAAACCAAACACACAAAAGACAAGGATTTGTAAACTGATTAGTTATTTTCTCACTATTCCTTTGCCAAGCTGCTGAACACAGAGAAATGAAGCTCGCTTGGAAAGGAGGTCAAGTTTTAGAAAGTGTTTCTATCCATTACTTTGAGTTATAATTCTTCACGAAATCTGATATTTAAATAAATACCATTTTAGAGGCAATATACTGTTCCTTAAATACCTCTTTTACAATAAAGTTACTCCATTTATTAAAAAAATATCATTATTATTAGCTGTCATTAATAATAAAAAAGATGCAAAGCTGAGAGCTTGTAAATGCTCAAGTTCTCACTGGCAGTCTAAGTTGAAGTGGGTGTATCTGATAGAGAAACAGCGACTAAGGGCTTCCAAGTAGTCAAGATCCATGGCTTAATCAAACTATTTTGAAACACTTCTTTCTCAATACTCAAACTCCATTTCCTAAATAAAATAACACTGCAAAGATTACCAACACAAAATAGAATTAAGTAGTAATTAAGAAACACATACTTTAACTGGCTTATTTCATGCAATATCTTGCCATAAGGATGCATTTACAGTGCAGAGGAAGTATGCTTTTTTCATTAAAAAAAGGCAACTCGCTTTTTAGTCTGCTACAGCCACCTTCGATATTTATTAAAAAAGTAAAAATATTCCAAGAGATGAAGGTTCAATTTCTACTGCTGTGTTGACAGAAGAAGGGAGTGCTTTTAGGCCACCATATAGATTAAAAGCAATGCTCTTAAGCTACTGGAGTTCAGTTAATGGAATTACTGACCTATATGTACTAATTAATTCCATGCTTAAAATTGTTGGGTTTTATTACCTGATATTTACATAAACTTGCTTGCTGATTGTGAAAGACTACACCCAACAGTTTTACTGTAGTATTTCTCATGGCGGATAAATTCCCAATTAATCAAAGGGTTCCAGTTGGGTGAGTATAAGAAACAAAAAGGTGACAGAAAATGCACATCAGTACCACTTATTGTGGAAATGGAAAATTCTTGCTGCTGCATAGCTGATTACATGATTTCTGGATTTGAAAGTAGTGATATGCAGAACAGATACCTGATAATGTGTTCATATCCTCGCTGATAGGATCCTCTTTCAAAGCTTGCTGCTGAAAGGGGTACAATCTGTTCTGCTCGAACAACCTTGAGTTTTTCATAAAAAGCTGCTTCATTTTTCTTCTTGGCTGACAATAGTAAGTGTCCTAGTCTGACACTCCACGTGGTAGACTTCTCATCTTTGGGGAGGAAAAAAAAGCCTCTTAAACTCTGTCTCTTTAAGCAGCTTAATCTGAACATGCTAATTTGTCTTAATATATTACTGGAAAAGTAATTTTTTTCCAGAACTCATTAACTGAATTTTAGACATACTGTGTAATTCCACCTCAAAATCCACCCCACAATCAAACCCAGAAGAAAGCTGGCCTTACACTCGCTTTAATTTTCTACTCAAATACTATAAAGTTTGCAATCGAATACATTTACAAAGTCTAGAAGACTGTCAGAACCAAGCCTCCCCCCAGTAAAACCCAAGGCTAAAAAATTAAAATACCTGCCCCTTGATTCAAGATGATTAGACTAACACATACACATGTTCAGAAATGCAAGGAAGTATTCATATTTTGGTGTCATGATAACTTACCTGAAGCCAAATAATTTTCCAGTAAATCCCATCGTGACAGTTTCCAGGCTGCTTCCACCCTGTAAGTGTTCAATTCAGAAATCCATTCAGGCCTATAAAAGAAAACAAAGGCAATAAAAGTTTGCACTGAACTAATTTTTGTTTTTCCTTTCCCCCCTCAGTATGTTTGTCCTACACGGCATTAGTAAATATTCTTTATATAAAACTTCCTACTTGAAAAGAAACAAGGTAAGCTTGCTTCTAGTAAAATCCAATAAAACCAAAGGATATGCACTGATAATATGTAATAGCTATACCTCATGATCTCACAAATTCAATTTCCAAGTAGCATATTTAAATTCTATGGCTCATTTTAAAAATTACCATCTTCCAGTCCATTTATTCTATTAGGCTATGGAATAGTTGTGGAACCAGTAATATGCAAGACAACGAAAGGACGATTCTATTTAATGAATGAAAGCACGTATCACCACTGTACACAGTGCAGACAGGAAGTAATGGAAATAAATATTATATAGACAAAGCACATTAAGATTTCTAGCTACACACTGCTATTTGGCTATGCTTGATAAGCCTCAAATGCTTAGTAATGGACAAAAATGGCTACTGAGACACAGGTGTAACACAAAAGCTTCATATTACTCAAATAAACATTGTAATACATGCTTATAGTACCTGTTTGCAAGGACTCCATTGACCTGAGTAATTACAGTAGATAACTGACCAAGGCCTAACATGGACTTCACTACACCATGATAATGAATAATCTAGAAATAGGAAGAGAAAAAAAACAAACAAAAAATGGAGAAAAAAAAAATCACACAGCTATATCAGTTAAATTCAAGCAGTCTGAAGGAGGAAATATGTCTATTTGGATGCTTTTCATAATATGAAAAGGCATTATCAATTGCATCATAAACTAAATGAACATTCAAAATTTTAAAGTCTATGATTATCAAAGAACTTAGATCACCATTGGCAATTTTTGAAATGCACCTCACCACAAATATAGTTTGATCCTATTTATTAACAGCTATATCAGAGCTGTGAATAAAAAGTTAAAGAAATTCACAAGAAGAAAAAAAGTCACAGGAAGGAAATAATTCCCAAACCCAAAGCAACTTCAGTCTTCATAAAAATGTCTTCCATATCCTGGGAATGAAGTATGGCCGAGGAATGGAAAAGGAATAATTTTAAGTTTTCTTTAATCAATTTCCAATTGCTCTTATATTATTAATATTTTCCCTGTAAGTTAATAATCAAAAACAGTAAGTCAGAATTACTTTGAATAAAACCCAAGGTAATCTGCTTTAATAATTCTTTTTGCATGTACCAGGTACTGACTGATACTTAAGCAATCCAGTTCCCGGCCTTCCCATGCAAAGGCTGAGCGTTAACTGGTAAGCTGTCGTAGCAAAACCCTAGGCATGAGCATCCAACCATTATTCCAAGCCTACAATCGACAATATAAAGTCAGTAAGAAATTTGTTTCAGTTCATAGACGCTTCTAATAGCAGTAATTACTCAGCAACTGCCACAATAAACTCTTACGTTCTCATTCTACTTAAATGTTCTGAAGAGGTATTTTTGGCTTAGCCTTGTGTTTACTTAAGAAGATTTTTAAAAATAACAACGTATATTTAATTGAAAAGTCTTGAATTTACCTGATCTGGTTCCAGCTGGATAGCCCTGTCGTAACAGGCTGTTGCATCTCTTAACAAGCCAATACTTTCATGTTCAAGGATTTGTTCTTTGAGAGATGGTTCTGCTTTCCGAATTGCACTCACCCCAGCTACTCCATCTGGCTCATGCATAGCAGCATACAATTTCTTTATTCAAGAAGAAATGGAAATGGACATTAAAGACAACTCTAAGACAACAAGATATTTTACATAGAACATGCTAAGAATCATGCATCATCTTGAAAATGGAGAATAAACTACTCTGTAGCAATTCTTGCCATTAAGCTTTCATGAAAAATGTCGGTTTTGCTGGGCTACTTCCAAACCTGAGCCCTATTTTTGCTTAGCATACTGTAATACTCATGATCTCATACTACAGAAAGAATAAGAAAGAATAAACACATCAAGTTACCTGAAACAATCTGTATAAAGGGCAAAATAAAAATGCTATTACTACATGATAAAGTTGCATAATATGAAGCTGCAGATTATTTAAAGTGGAAAAGCAACATACTAAGTTTTTAAAATTTAAAATGCAGCTGAGGAGTATAAACCACAAGGAACCACAAACAGGCTCATCTCACAGGTTAAAATGCTTCTTGAAAATAATTTAAATCCTTTTCAACACCCCTAGAATTAGCACTTTCTGTACTTTAGGAAAGCTAAGAGGTTTATTCTTCAAAGTGTTTTGGGTTTTTTTTTGTCATTACAGTTGGCTGTGTCTTCTCTGACAAAAGGCACAGAGTTAACTGAAAGAAATAAATGCTACAATTTTCACCAAGACCACGTTTAACTATTTCTAGGATTTTACAATCTTTTATTATACACTAGAAAGCTACTCCCTTCGTTTTCATACCAGAAGCATACCAAGGAAGGGGAAGTACTCAATACTGCTGAAAGAGAGATGATTAAACACTTGTATCCCCCACCAAGAGCCTGACTACATCTTTTCTTCTCATCTTACAGAATAATTTCATGAAGCTTCTTTCATCAATATCTATTTTAATTTTAAATTAAAACACACAAAACCCAAAAGGAACTTCAGAACCTGAAGAAATCCAAGATGCTCCTGAATATTTTGTTTCTTCTCTATGATGAATGATTCAAAGTGCATCACAGCCCTTGTGTAAGCCTTAGAGCGGAAGGAAGCCACAGCTAGTGTATCCTGAGGTATGAGGTCCAGAAAACGTGTCACATTTTCATACTCTCTGTAGTCCTCACTTGATGCTACAGAAAAAGGACATTTTAAAAAATCTAATGAAGTTTCATTTTAAGAATTACCTATGCGTCAAAATTGAGTTATTTTCATAAGTTAGTGACATAATCTGATTAATTTAATAATACAGTTTTTTGTCAACAATAATTTATTTAAAACAATCCTGGCAATCTTCCTACATCTTGCAAGACACTATAAAATGTGTTAAATGGAACCTTTAGAAAACTATCAGGAAATTATAATTTTGGGGTTTTATTTTGAATCTGTATACAATAAACATTTAAACAATGGTTTTGGGGTGTGAGAGGGTGGAAATCACAATATGATAGTAAGAAATCATAAAGCAGACTAACATGTTATAGTAACACTGAATTCCTAAACGGCAGATCTATATACTTATTTGAAAAATGTAAATGCCATTTTAAATAAATTAAGCATCACTCACTTTTTAGATCATTTCTGTCTTTCCTAGACTGGCCAGTATTTTTCTCAGCAATAAGTATTTGAAACTTATGTCTAGCCCACTGAGTTAGATGATCAAGCATGGAGAACACAGTCTGTGTGCTCAGCTGACTTAGATCAGATGCACTGTCTTCAAGTCTCCTGGTAGACTGGTCATCGTGTTTCAGAACAGCCATAATCTCCATGTAAACCTACACAAACGTTAATATGACACAAGACATAAGCACCATATGGGCATCAAAATAATAGGAACCAGCAGTTAACACAAAAATCAAGCTAAAATAGCAGATTAATTGCATATTTTTATAATTTTGATATTTGCAAATTTTGTTCCAATCTTAAGAGGAAGAAATGGTAAATTGAGCAACAGTTGTTGTCAAGAGATTGTATACAGGGAGAAAGCCTTTGAAAAGCAAACCCTTTCAGAGTAACCATCATGATTACTGGAATTTTAGGTTTCAAGACACAATGAATGCTACTGCACTTCTGCTGCAAACACAATACTTAAGGTTTGATAAGAGTCAAATTATCTACTGGCTATCAGAACACAGATCTATTTTTTCCTTATATTCAAGCAAATAACATGCTGAAAGACCTGCTTCCTGTTTGTTTTAGTCAACAGAACATGAGCTAACATAAATAACAAATGCTTATGTGGACATATTTGTTCACACAAGAACAATTATCACACACCTGTATACACCTGCAATGTTTAAATACAGCTGTGTTAGCTGTGAAATTTCAAATTAATAGAATGTAAGTTACATTTTTTCAGTCTCTTCAACTTCCACTAAAGCAAACTGAAGGAAAGCAGACTGGATGATTCTTTTCTCTCCTTTCCCTGCTTTGCTACAAGACATCTTTGAATCCTGCTCTGCATGAATCTAGTAACTAAATAGTTTTCCTGCTTAAATTTTAAGAGTACGTAAGGGAAAGAAAAAATAATTATGTTTCCAAATTCTTGGAATTAGACAAGTTCAACCTAATCTTTTTGTGTTGCACTCTCTTCTCTTTGTACCACTCCAACTCTTGATGTTACTGCAGTTACAATTAACTGCATAACCTCTTGTCTGAGGCCCTACTAAAGAAATAGATGCAAATCCACAGAAAAGCAGTTCAATACAAATTTGTATGGCAATATTCAGAACTGTGGCAGAAAATTTATATTATCAATGCAGGAAAAGGAGTTCAACACTTATACAATTTGTTTGTGTAGGTCTACATGTTGAGCACGTCTGAAGAAGAACAGCTCTTTAGGAAGAACACTACCAAGATCTTACACATCTCACCTCTTGTTGATCCTCTTGACTGCATCCTAACAAAACATAGACAAGGATGTGTGGAAGTAGATAAATTGTTACTTTGTAGTCATTCTTCATCATAATACTGCAGCAATCAAAAACTTTTCGGGCAAGATCATGTCGTACCTACAGAAAATATTATTTCCAGGAAAAGCATCATTACAGAAGTGCAAATGCCCAAACAATTACTAGATTTCTTTTTGTTGACAAATACAAACTTTATTCCATCAGATAATTTTAAGATACTTGTCTCCTACAAAAGATTCAAACTTAAGCCTGCATCAGGGATGCCAGACGGCAGCTGCTATTACATGTATCAATTGCTGATACCACAGAAAAAAAGGCAAGCATTGCTTACGTGTTCCACTTTTCCATGTTTCCTACATCATTAGGGATTTGCACTGGCCATAAAAAAAGTTAAAGACCAAGACTCTACTACTGCACCCAGCCTCTCTTTTACCCTTAGAAGCCTGTAAAAAGGATGAAGTTATGAAGACATTCAATTCTTCTCTGTCTGGAACAGAAAGAGGACAGTGTAGCTACCAAGCTATTGTGATTACATTCACCTCTTAGAGTGGTTGATTTAGAAATGAAATTTTCAGTGGGTCACATGTTGGAAAGGGGAAAGAAAGAGTTAAGTACTTTTTATATGCTGGGACTGTGGAGCTATTTCCTTAGAAATAAATTTGTCAGAAACTGAGAAGGTAAATTTGAGGTTTTCCAGAAGCATTTCAGATACTTTTCAGAAGCATCTGACAGTGCCTTCAGCTCTATAATAGTCTTACGACAAGGGCAAATTTCCTAGACTTCTGGCTTTGACGGTACCTGTGAAACCTAGCCAAGAAGCAGTAACACTGGGAAGGGAAGGGGCATGGTTACCTTGATGATGCAGGAAGCAGGTATGTGCTTTAATAGGCCTGTAGTAAATATGCACATTCCCCTCATCCACCCCATTCAGAAACAGATATGTAGTCCAAGAATTGTATTGTACATAGCAGTATAGAGAGCAGATTTATTCTCTTACCTTTGTTATAAGATAACCTGCCCAAGTTGCTGACCATTCTGCAAAATTATCACCTAATTTGCTTAAGTAAATTGGCTTCTTCATCTTAGACCAATCTACAGCCTTTTGATAACTCTTGTACCTGTAATTTTAAAATATCCATTTAATAAACCTAACTTTTAATTTTTTATATAATTAAAAAAAAAAAAAAAAAAGCACATTGTTAATTATGAAGTTCCCTTACTGGAATCACATTACATTTCATTTTCTGAATATTAAAAAAAAAAATAAATTAAGAAAACACTTTCAGTAGTCAGCATCTTTTATTCTAGGGCTTTTTAAAATGAAACGTGAACTACAAACAGTTTAACATGTTACCAGAATTTAAGTACACTTCAAAGTGCTGTTCAAGCCAATTTTAAGAAATGTAGTTGATATTTGAGAGGAAAAAATCAGAACACTTATGAAAGCCAAGAAATACCAAGAAGTTTGCTGTCTAAAATGGTAAAGCTTATCACAGATGAGCATGACTGTCTTCATGAGGAAATAAAAAACGAAACATTGTTCATTATACAAAATTAACGTGCTTACATCATCTGAAATTTTCTTCACATTATTTTTATCATAATTCTACAAAATGAAAAGTCAAATTTAAACCCAGTGAGCTCCTCCTACTTCTATAAAGGGTAGCAATAAAACATTATTAATGGATTTGAGTGCAAACTGAAATCCTATTGAGAATTTGTAGAGGAAAGAAAACAGAAACAAAAGCCCAATACATTGTATAAGATGATGCTCTGGGGACAAACAGGCAGATCTGGGCAAAGTATGAGTTCAGAATTTTACATGTTTTGATTTATAAAGAATTACATTCCAGGAACTGCTAATTCAGCTTTATGTAGAAAGACTTCATTTGAATTTCATATTTACATACATCACTCTTCACAGAAAAGTAGCAATCACAAAACTGAATTTAAAAAAAAAATAAAAATTTAAAAGCTGTTATGAAAAGAAATTGCTTAAGGTGTCACATACCGTGTATTTAAGTGAGGTTCCAAGATCTCCTGCACATGCTCAGGAAACCTCCTCCAAAGCCTGGAGCCTGGGCACTCAGTGTTTGTCTCTCTACAGTCATAGATAGACAATAACTCCTGAAAAGGCATGGTTTACATGACCAAGTTAGCATTGAAAATATTTCATGGTCATGGTAGTAATAAAAACTGGTGTACGCACAGAAATAATGAGATATGACTACAGAATGCTTAACTCAAATTATAACTGCAAAACATTAATCCAATATTGTTAATCCCCTATTACTACATAGTGCTGATTTCAGTTAAGTACTGATTCCCTGCATTCTCTAGGTGGTGTTTGGACCACATCATCTAGTACTCTTTACATCTGCCAGTGAGCCAGAAGTTAGTCTGATTCCTTCTTGTGCATAAGCTAGTGAGTTTTCTTATTCCACTGACTACATGGAGCCACTTATTTTCTCCACTACATGGAGCAAAGAATTGTCCTGAAGTCTTCACAAAGCTATGAAACAACAACAAAATGTAAAAAAAAAACCAACCAAACAAAAACAACCAACAAAAAAACCCAAAACCCCAAACATGAAAACAAAACAAAAAAAACCTCCAAAACCCCAACCACCAAATCAGCTTGGAGTTGGCAAACCACCATAAAAAACTAGATTCTGAAAATAAGGGTAGGCTCTCTTTCAATTGCTTCTTAAAAGTTTAAGAAAAACCCTACTGTGTGTAAAAGTGTAAGCAGAATACCTACTGCTTTTCATTTCTGCCTATGGGACCTGCACCATTTCTAAGTCAGTCTCAGGATTACTCCTTGAATCACTATGTATGGACTCTTAGTTACACCTGAAACATCAATACCATGACACAAAAGCAAGCAAATCTTTTATGTGAAAACTCCCAAGAATTCTAAGCACTGAGGAGTTTAAAAAAATAAGAAATCACAATCCTGAATAACATTTTACCTTGTAGTTTAAAGCTGCAGAGGATGAAGTTTTGAAACACTTAAACATGTACTTCAGAATGTACATTTATATTGTGTAATTTTGAGTTCAGTGTGATAGGAAATAATTTGTGAAGAAAAAAAATAGGATTTAACCATATATCTTACTTGAATTGCATATGCTGCAGAATCCTGAGCACGAACATTATCAGCATACGCAAGGAATGCTCTGGTCAGCTCCATTAATAATCCATAGGCAAAATTTGGATCCTCCACACCAGCCTCAATCACAAACAGAACACCAATTTTATTAAAACGAACAGAGCAACATTTGTATCTTTAATCTCTGAACAATCACTGGCTCTAAACTGGTTTAGATGAGAAAGCAAGTATAGATTTTCAAAGCATCTGATTATGAGGTTCCCTACTCTTAAGTACTTTAAAAACTCCCCTTAATGCTAAACAGACACTACAGCAACTCTTCTTACCACAAATGTAAAATTTTTTCCTTGAGTTTCACTTGTTGAAAAATCGAGCCTGCCGGGATCTATGGCTCCCAGTTCACCTAAACATTCTCCACAAAGTAATCGGGCTTGAGAATTTGCATCCTGGCAGCCGATGAGAAGTACAGTTACCAATTGGGAGATGACTGGCTCCACAGTTTCACTGTCTGTTACATACTTTATCAGTTTTTCCTACAAAGTTGAGAAATAAAGGTGAGTTATTCTACAACACCATTTATGGTAAATGATCTCAATTTTTTCATCTTCAACTCACTGTGACTTACTATTTCATTTACCCCTAACTTTAGGTTACTGATTCAAATACCGCCATTTTGTTACTATAGCCCAATTGCCCTGAATTGCTTGTCACCCTAGGAAGGACTAAAACAAAAAAAAAAAAAAAAAGAGGGATTTTGGCCTCAACTAATAATGCTGTCATGGCCAATATCTTATTTCATTATCATACACCACTCTACTAACTTCATTTTCTTTCCTTGTCTTACCAGGAACCTCTCTTTTCTACATTATCTTTTTCACTTTATCTGTCCCTTTTCTTCATGTGTTCCAATACTTCCTCCAAATTCTTTTAATGCAGCTGTTGTCATACCTTCTGGTTTTGCTGCCACTTGTATCCTTATTATTTCCCATTTGTTGGCCATTTCTTCATTCTCAATTCTACAAAGCCCAGGGTTTCAAGGCCTTTAATCAATGCCCATCGTTTTAAAGAGATATCTTTTTCACTTTGGCCCACCTTTTATCACCCAGTTCCACATTTAGTCCAAATTCAGAAAAAAACCCCACAACTCTTAATAATATGAAGATGTTTGCTATTGTTATGTTCAACTGAAACCACAGCCAACGTAAGAGAGCAAATAGTCTCCTAAGTTGTGGAACTAATTAAGTTTTACATCCCTCAAATATTTTGCTAGACTTCTAACCAAGCAAGATACAGCAAGACTTTGCTGGCCGGACTTCCAGGAGTTACTGATTGGTCAGGAATATACAGTGATTGTTTGCTTTTTTAGCTAGGATTTTTCTTTAATTTTCTGACTGAAGAGTTTCCCACAGTCTTGTATCTACCAAAGGGATAAATTTATTATTATATTTTTAATAGGTCACATAGACCTCTATGGGCTAACGATCTCACAGATTTACAAAGCAGTGTCTTCAACGTGAATGTGGCTATAAAGTTCATTTGAATATGATCAATGGATTCAAATTTTTGAGGGTGAGAGGCAAAGAAAGAAGGAGGGGAGGAAAAAAAAATATGTGAAAAATATGAAAAAAAAATGTGTGAAGAGGTCACACACATCTTAATTTGTTCAGATATTATACCCACACACAAGAAATGCTGGTTTTAATGTATTAGTCTCCCGATGCAAAAGTCATACATGTTCTAACACAGAACAAGCACATAGTGGATTGCTGAAATGGACTTCCTAGATACATCTTTCCTCAGAGTTGAGTAAAAAGATAAGAAATGTACCACCAGCATTGCTGAATCAGCGTCACACAGATCTGGAGGATTTTAAAGTCCTCTTACACAGAGACATGAAGAAAAAGAATCCCTTCTTCCTCTTACATTAAGAAAAAGTTAGCTTACTAATTTGAGGAGAATAACACAGTTCATGTAAACACCCAGTAGTAGTAGAGAGTTTTGGATTGTTGGTCCAAATGCAACTTGGATTTATTTTCAATTCCTCTGAAGGAGGTCTTCTATACCTGATTTCTATATAATGTTTCTTTCAGGCTGGTAAGCGCATGAATACGAACATCCACATTCTCATGCTGAATAGCTCTCATAGACAGCTGCAGAGTTGTCTGCAAGTCAGTGCTTTTGGAGGATTCCTGAACAAGACATGACATAAGAAGTTCAAGTGAAGCATCAAAAGGAAAACAGCATCTCAAAAAACACAAGTGAGAACACATACAAACATCTATCTTTCTGCCCACATTCACACCTAGATCCATTTACCACTGCTTTGCTGCCTATTTTTAGAAACATTTTCCTCAGAAAGGTGCCGTATTTATACTCTTGTGTAAATATAATGGTGTAAGTAAAAATTATTAAATTAGAAGAAAATGGTTGGCTTTCGGTACTGCATTATCTAAAAAATCAAATTTATTTTTACTTTTGCTACCTCATTCCCACTAAAAAATTGCTACTTCGCATTATCTATCTAACAATTCCGAAGGCAAGCAAAAGAAACAGACCATGTCCTAAAAACAAAGTTTCTTATCTTTGAAAAAAATACAGAAGAGGGATCAAATTAAAAGTAGCTTTCTTGTAATAAATCACTGCCATAACTAACACTGCTAGCTTTTATTCTTTTTGTCTCGTTAGTCTCAAAAAGATGAAAAGTCTGCATTCAGGAGATGCTACAGCAACAAGCATGTTAAACATGAACATATTTCACTCACAAAGAATAATCGGAATCTGCTTTCAAGTATTCCTGCAATACACAAATTCTGTTTTGTGATAGGGGCTGACAAATAGCTATTTCCACTTAACAACAAAACTTACATGTTTTCCTCACTTGTCATGAAATCATTTCATACATTAAAAATAAATAAATACAAGATTCTGTACCTTTCTGTATTCCTGAAGGACGACCTGAATTTCTTTTAGTTCTGGAAGGTCAGGCAGAAAATATATTTCATGTAAGAAGTCTCGCACTGCATCCCTAATAGTTACAAAAAAAGTATTGCAAGTAAACAAGGAAGTGTTAGCAATCACTGTTATTCTGACTGGGTGCCCTATAGATGGAGGTAATTTTTCATACCAGCAGAAAAGACACGGAATCAGAAAACCTGGCAGGGGTGAGTGTCTGAATAGATTGTAACTTGGCCATAGTGTCAAATGTTTTTATAAAGACAATAATAAAAGCATGTTTTCAGATGAGGCTATCACTTGTCAAATTCCAAAAATGTCATAGCAATTTATAAGACTGGAAACTTAATAGAACAACATATTATTTTGCAGAAAAACAAGTTTTCTCATCTCAGTGCTGGACAACTTTAAGTTAGGGTTATCCCCACTCCTATCACAGGATTTAATCCATATATCTGAAAATATTTTGTACAGTACCTGTTCTCAACTATAAGAAAGTAGAATATTGCTGTAGTTTCCTTTGGCTGGATATGTATAAGGGGCAGTAACACTACGATCACATGACTAAGCAAGGAGCCAAGGTATGAATGGTCCAGACTTCGAACGAAACAATCCCAGGCTCTAAACAAGAGGAGACAACAAAACAATAATAATCAAGGAAACTTCTCTGCATAAAGACATTTTAGGTGAGCCATGAAAAAGCATTTTAAGTTATTTCAGCTCTGGGGCTTAGATTATTGTCTAAACCAAAGCCAGACAGTGTAAACAAGGCCAGAAATAGCACGTTAGTCACTGCTTAGGTACATTATCAGTTCACCTGCAACACAGTTCTGGGAAGTCATCCTTGTATCTTAGAGCTGTTCTTAATGTAGTCATCATCTTTACTCTTACTGAACTGATGTGCTTGGGACCCATAAGCTTCATTAAAGACCTAAGACTGTTTAAAGCCTAGACAGAGAAGAGTGATTTTAGTGTGTTAAATACTCAGTAAAACATACATAAGCCATATTTTCTAAGAAAACCAGGCTACCCTAGCTTAAGACATCATACCCTATATGACATCAAATTCAGTCTGATGCTTCAGTAAAGAATTTTGGGATTAGAGGAAGAGTATGAAAAGGAGTCTGTAATCACAGCATTATAACATAAAAGTCAATCCATTGGCAGATTGATGAAGGAAAACCGTGGACACCAAGGGAATTAATGGTATAGAAGTCTGTTATAAAACATGATTAATTATATGCCCAAAGTTTTAGAAGCTGAAAAGAGCAGGTTTTGGAAGTAGAGAAAGCAAACAAAGATACATTTAAAAAAAAGAAAAAAAACCAAAACCAAACAAACCAAAACAAAACCCAACAAAAAACCAAAACAAACCCAAACCCAACCAAATCAACAAAACACCAATTCTGACAGAATTCATTGGCAAGCTTCAGGGAATGGGTAATGCTTAGTTGTCAACAGGATTGATGAAAGACAGAAGAGAAATACTGAGATGCAGAAAAAACAGGAGATACTTCGGTCGCAGTAACACTGTGCCAAACCAGGTAGTACAATATCCAGCATGAGAGATCAGTAACACAGGAAGAAATTTCAGCTTAAAGAAAGGTCATGGGACAGGAAACCCCCATATTCCCTCATCCTCCACTTCGCTCCTTTCACACAAAAATCATACACTTGGATTCCTCCTCTATAATTACTGCTTGACTGACTTGTTACATGTTCAGTGTCTGGCTGAAATACGTACACTAGCTGACCATTAAAAAAACCAATCAAAAACTTTTGAGCTTACACAGAAGTCCCACCCACACTAAGACCAGTTTTCAAGAATCATGTCGGAACCTTAGGATCTTTGGAGACTTCAACGACGCTTGCACAACTAAGTCTGGAATATTAAAATATCCCTTGCTTATCTTTGTTTTAATATTAAAAATTAAGTTTACGCACCATTTTCTTATCCTCAATGCCAACACTGGAACTCAGTAACTGCATGTTAAAAAAAGCCAAGATACCAAGCAATTTAGGTTGCAGATAATCAGCCTGTGGAGGCAGGAAAAAAAATAAGTAAAAAAAAAGTAAAAAACCCCGAATAATCTTACTATTACTGTCGTGGTTTAAGCCCAGCCGGCAACTTGGAACCACGCAGCCGCTCGCTCACTCCCCCCCTTTTCCTTCCTCCCCCCGCTCCCGGAGGGATGGGGAGGAGAATTGGAGGAATGTAACTCCCACGAGTTGAGATAACAGCTCTCCAGTAACTAAGGTATAATACAGCCCACTACTGCTACCAATAATAATGATAAGAGGAATAACAAGGGAAAAGGACACAACCGCTCACCACCCGCCGACCGATACCCAGCCCGACCCGAGCAGCGATCTGGCCTTCCGGGTAACTCCCCCCAGTTTATATACTGGGCATGACGTGCTGTGGTATGGAATAGCCCTTTGGCCAGTTTGGGTCAGGTGTCCTGTCTCTGCTTCCTCCTGGCTTCCCCTCCTCTCTGGCAAAGCATGAGACTGAGAAAGTCCTTGGTCAGAGTAAACATTACTTAGCAACAACTAAAAACATCGGTGTTATCAGCATTGTTCCCAGACTGAAAGTCAAAAACACAGCACCGCACCAGCTACCAAGAAGGAGAAAAAATGACTGCTGCAGCTGAACCCAGGACAATTACCACAATCCTAAGATTAAGAATTTAAAAAGCAAGCATGAACTGCTAATTCTGAAAGAAAAGTTATAACAGTTCCAAGTACATGCACTGCTCCTTAAGAGATGGCAGGGTTAATAGAAGACATCCCTAGTAGTCTGTGGGTTTTTCTGTTTTGGTAGTATTTGGGAGGTGTGTGTTTGTTTGAGGGCTTTATTGTTTTGGGGGTTTTATGTATACTATTACAGGAACACTTAATATGAAATGCCAACCTTTGCGCCACTTTTTTTCCCTCAAATAAGTGATGTTCAGAGAATATAAAATTGTCTTCACTCTGAGACTAGAGAAAAAGTTATTTAACAAAACTGAACATGACTATTTTGATGTCCTTACCATTTGTTCAGGTGATGTTATTTCTCTAGGTCCCTGATAGGGATCATCATGAGATGCAAATGAAGCCAGTATTGACAAACCATTGAAAACTTGTTGATAGTGCTCTCCTATACGCAGCAATAATTCATTATGCAGTCCCTGGTAGTCCTGTCTCAGCAAGCTGCCTAGTTCTATCTCAGTCTCATTCTATAACCAAACAGCAAACAGAAACCAAGTTTTAATCACATCACAATGCAACTAGCACACAGAGACAGAAGGTCCTGGACTCCAATTGATTTACCATCGAAATCGAAGAAAAAGCTTCCAATCAGCTCACTGTCAGATAAACAGTTTTTAGAGTTTTTAAGTTTGCAAAATATCTTAAAACAGTCCCTCGGAGCCAATGGAACAGATTATATATAACAAGAACAAAACTTCTGCATATACAGCTTCCCCACCTATGCTTTGCAATACCTTAACTTAAACAAAGCATAAGGCTTACTGTTCATAACTGTTGCTCCTATATGCATGTATAACAGAGCAAATACCAATTTACCTTGAGGTAATGAAGCGCCCGCTCAAGCTCATCCTTGGAGCAGGAACAGACCAAATGAGAGAAGATGTACTTGAAGTTGTTGATTAAAATCTCTCTTCGGTTTACATTCAGCTGTTTTGCTATGGTTCGAATAAGTGTGGAGGCTGTAGGACTAGCCTTGGCTGCAAGGTCAGGAAGCAAAACTTGCAGGGTCCGCTGGCAAATTAAGAACAACATTTAATGGAAAAAAACAAACCAAAAACCCCTCAAAAAACCCAGAATATGGCTTTGTTCCATTTGTGTCAGTAAAACAACACACATCTCTGGCTATACATATGACCATAGGTATGAATAAAGAACTTTAGGATGGAAATACCCAGTAAAAACGCAGATAAACCAAAAATAATTACTAAAGGAGGTGCTCCATCTAATCAATACTAAAAATATCCAAAGAAAAAGTGGGCTAGCATTTTTGTGTTTATCCAGATTCTCTATAAAAGGAAATCTTAAAAAAAAAAATAAATTAAAAAAACCACATAAAATACCCCAACCAAAAAACACTCAAACAAATCCCAAACCCAAAACCAAACAAAAAAACAAAACATAAAAAAAACCCCAACACACCCCCTCCCCAATAACACTCCCCCAACCTACCAGTCAACTGGAACACTGCTTACCTAATGACTGCGCATTTCCCATCTACCAACAACCAAAATATGAGTATGAAACTACTGTTGCTTCAAGTAAAACAGGTATCTAACCAGATCAAGAAGAGATCTATCCACAGAACAAGATTCCTTCATTTGAAACAACGTGGCAGACACCATGCAAAAATCAAACCTTATACAGAATCCCTCCAAGTGCACTAACTCATTAATACATATTCAGTGAGTACTCTAGACATTAGTTCATCATCTGTAATACTTGAGTTAGCACTGTAGCCATTCCTTTAACTCCTTGTTAACATTGTTCCTCCGTATTTTGAGTTCCCAGTTGCAGCAATCCCGAAGTATTCTATTTTACAACAAACAATAGCAACTAGAGAAAAAACATCAGATTTGTGACAATCACAGAAGAACTGGGGACTAAAAGAGAAATCCACAAGAGCACACTCACACGAAAAGTGAAAAGAACTGACCAACTTACTGAAAGAAAGCGATTTAGGTCTGGAAAATCAAATACACTTGCAATCTCAGATAACATGTCCAGAGCCATTTCTCTCTGGTGAGCAGCTGTTTGTTTCTGTAGCTCATTACCCTGGCATGGAGCATTCAATACTGCCATCTGGCTGGAGTGCAGCGATTCCACTAGAAACTAAGCATAAGGAAGTTTATATTTAGTATTATTTCCCCCTTTTTTGCTACCTAAAAGTAAACACAGGAGTTTTGCTCCTCTTTCTATGCATCTGTTATTCTTTTACATTTATTGCACATAGATCTACGATTATTACTTTGCGATAGAACTGGACTATCATCCACCTAATAGCTGCACATAATTTTGCAACCCTGGATTCACACATTGCATTAAGAAATATTCAAAATTAGAAAAGTCTGCTTTTGGTAATTCTATTACAGACAGAACTTCTGTCTTTAGGTAATGTGTATAACAAAAGAACAAATCAATCATGTCAGATTTATGCTTGTAAAACATTGACTTCAATTCCAATTTTAAATCATAACCTCTTTTGGCAATGGTACCACACAACAAAAGAAACTGTATAGTTCCTTTATTTCAGAATAACAGTGGCGGGGGGGGGGGGGGGGGGGAAGTAAAAAGAAAAAAAAAAAACAACACTGTTAAGGGGAGAAGATAAAAGTAAAAAATTATTTCTCATTTCTTCCCAAAAGTTTGTGGGTTTGGGGTTTTTTTTATCATCTCTACCTTGTCCTAAAAGATTGCACTTCGTAAAATACTGTTAATTTTTACATTTAATGCCATTTTCAAAAGACACAAAAAGAACCTAAAGATACGCCTTTCTAAACCACCAGCTATTTTCTTTTTACCTGACAGATAGGCTTCTTGTACTGACTGAAAAAGGCTTGCAATTTTATGGACTTAGTGGCCGCCAGAGAGCGAATCTCTGTGTATGCTGCTCCAGCCACAGAAGCTGACTTTGACAACAAACAGTGTAACAAATGCAAGAGGGCAAATGGTACCAAATCTCCTCTTGATGCCCTTACAAAGTAAACAGAAGAAAAACAATTAATAAGGAAAAAAGAATCATTGCATTAATAAAGTTACTTAAGAATATACAGCTATCATAATGCAAAGTGACTTATTTTATTTGCATAGCTTATCTGTACTTCCTATGACAGGGAAGAAGAATGTTGTTCCATATGAATAAACAGCTTATGACAGTTGAAAAGGACTCTGGACAAATGCTGACTTTGAAATAAGCAATTTAATTTTATATTTACACTTGACAAAAGTTACTTTGCATCACAAACTGGCACGATTTTTCAATTTTCAAGATACTATTCAAAATACCTTCCAATATCTCCTGTTGTGAGAATCAAGGTATCTTTAAGCTCATTATTTCGTGTTATTTTGGCATTTGTATAGGCTTCTTTCATTCTTGAAACAAACAGCTGGAACACACAAAAACCAAACCAAAACAAATAATAACTTTAGTGTCTGACACTGGTGAAACCAACCCATGGTCAGTCAGGAAAAACAACCAAAAATACATATGAAGAACTCACCTCTTTTATGAATCCTTCTTCAGAGTCCAAGGATTCTAATATGTTCTTTATGCAGTCACTGAAAGCCAATCTGACATCTTTGTCTGGATCTTCCATTAGATTTAATAAAGACCCAACAACAACTTTCACACCGGACTCATCAGTGTTAAAATCCAGATGCTTGCAAAGATGAGGTATGTTTTCTATAAATGCTAGTGGACAGGAAAAAGTATTTTTAATGGTTAAAAAAAAGTGTATTGATCCACAAAACAGTGACGCAAGTAAGCCACAAAGCACCCTATTCTTTTTTTTTTCCCCAAAAGATAAATATGGTCAAACCAGACAAGCTGTTTAAAATTCAGGTTTTATCAAGCATTACATTTCTAGATATGCACATAAACCAAAATTAAGCCAAGGTAGTTTAAAAAGAATATCAATGACCACATCAAACGTTAGCAGTGATATCAACTGAAACACATTTCAAGCACCATTTACACAGAAAAAAAGAAATAGAAAAAGGTACAGAAGCAGTCACTCAGTACTGCATGCAGAAGTGCAAAATGTTAATAAAGTCACATACCTAGCTTTACTGAACTGGATACTTTGTTCTCAAGGAGAGTAAGAAATGGCTTGAAAATACTGGCTTGCACAGAACAAGTCTTTTCATGAGCAGAACTCACAGAAAGGCTGCTACATAAAATATCGTAAGTAACCTGCTTAATAGCAGAGTCTACTAAGGGAGGTCGTACACTGAATGTACCAGAAAGACAGCAAGACAGTTTCCCAACTATGGCAGCACAAGCCTCCTTGACCAGCTCAGACTCATCTTTGATTTGATTTCTGAAATGAAAACAAAAATGAAACTATTTTAATAGATCATGTACATAGAAATTTGTATCTCTACATTGTCTGAATTCTCTATACTGAAAGTACTATCAGGACAATTTAAGGACCTGTCTCACTAAATTATATTTTTCCTTATCAGATTACCCTCAAGTTCTATCAAACGTTTGAAGTAGTACTGGGCACAGTGACTCCTGCATGTTATAAAGAAACTGAAGACTAGACACAGTGTGATGGAAGACACCAAAGCATATATACAAAATGCAGAGAAATTTGAAAGGTTTTAAGATACTTTTGGACAAATATCACATACATTTAACTGACAAAAATACATCCTTACCCCTCTCAATTTAAACTGGGATCTTCAAGTAAAGTAACTTGTATGCTGATGTGGTAAGCAAACACTATTCTATCATACAGACACCATCACTTATACCTATCCTGTTGATATCTTACGATTTCTGAAACTTGTATCTAGCAAATTCTTTATGAAATAGAAATAAACTTATACTTAGATGCTTATACTACATTTCTCATTTGTCTGCTTTTCTTCTTGCATGAAGATGGAATAACAGCATTAGTACATACAAAAGAGCTTTAGGAATCATACTGCAGGGCTGCACACTTGTCGGATGAAGCAGCAGAGAGAATCCTTTAACACAAGTAGCCCGAATTACTTCATGGGGACTTTGAAGTGCCCAGTGATAAATCAATTTTCTCCAATCCAGCCAAATATTTCTTGGGAAGAGAGACAGAAGGAACACACAATGTGACTGAGTTTTGGGTGCTAAAGAGAAAAAAAGAAAACAGAAAATCAAAATAAAGCATATAATTACTTGATTTTAACTTTTAATATCATCAATCATCCTAAGAGGGTGAAGAAAATATTATCTCTCTGGAATGATCGTTCTAAAGCAAAATTAGGTTTTATATACTTCAACATACTTACAGAAACTCTGTGCAGTTTTTTGACTCAAAACCAGAGGATCAAACCCAAAAGCAGATGGCTTAAAAGAAGAATCATCAGGATGGCTGTAAATCCAGGGCAGAGACAGCAACCCACACAAATTTTCAAGAATCTGATCACTCAGTGGAATTTTCACTAGACAAGGAACAAAAAAAAAAAATGGTACTTTCACACCTCTGTATAGTTCATAAAACAGATGCCTATTTCATGTTCTTAAATTTACACCAATATATTATTTTGTCCATCAACAAAAGTTAGTATCTCTATTCCCACATGTTGATATCCTACACTTTACACATATAATAACAAATGATGTAGCGCTACATTGAAATAATTGAGAAATTTCATTACACAGTTGACAGCAAGTAATAAATGAGCAGCAGAATGAATGTAACTTCAGTATCTCTGGATTTGTATGAAGACTCTCAAATGGACTTTGGGATGGCTAGTAAGCTGAACTCATAACACTTTAGTCCCAGTAGAGTGCCCTCTGTCGTACTAGCTACTTTTAAAAAACCATGCAAGTAGTTAATATTTTTGGTACACACCCTGCATGCCACATTTGCATGTCAGAAGCTTTGAAATCTCAGAGTGAAGCAGAGATAGTAAGGCATGCTGCCTGTGTGTTTTAAAAAGGAAATGCTAATAGTTTGTTTCTTTCTTACACTTATTCATTATCCCCATGAAGTCTCTTTTTCAGATAAGGATCAATAGAAGAACAAAGACTAGTAAATCTTGTTCAAAAGGGAATGCAAGAGAAGCTCTCTAAATGGAGGATAAAAGGTTTTTATCATTAATTAATTTTTTACTGGGATTGGAGTTCTAGCACAAGATCTAGAATTCAATACCTCTACTACAAACAGACCAATTTAGTCAAATGCATTTCTAATTCACAAATCTAATAAAAGATGTGGTAGTTTAAAGGATTTCTCACCTTGTGCATATAGCAAAGCATCAAAGATTTTCACTATTCTGTCAATCACCTGTTCTAGGTTAACAATCTGCGTAGCAACCTCTAACAGGTTTCTGCAGACTGTCACTGCTCTTGTGATAAAATCAGAGGAAATCCACGTGAACTGAATATTCACCACTGGATCTGATGAACTTGGAGTATTCTTCAATGTATCAGGGTTACACGGATGAGTTACTTTATGATCTATGCTATTAAAAATAGAAATCATATGATCAGTGCAACAGACTGTAAACATTTAATGTTGTACTGCCTGTAAGCAAAGTTACTATAAAAATGTATTTCAAAACATACAGGGCTTAACCAATACTTGTCCTGATACATATACAAGCATTGAAGTGATCTACACAGGTCATAACAACAGTTACAAGAAACTATTGGTCTCATGGTTTCACCTTGTTACCTTTACCTGGTAGAATTTGTTGGGGGAGAACAATGAACTATGCACAAAGCAGCTAGTCGCAGAATTACAGCAATCCCTCCTACAGTCTGAAGAATATCGGCTGTCGAAGTTTCTTTCTCGAGGATAAATATTAAGGATGCAGCTTTCTTCATGACAGCATTCCATAGAGTGCTCTTCAATTTCATGTTTACAGGGCTAAGTCTGCAATTGATCATATTAATTATTTTCCAACACATACTTTTTTTTTTCAGAAAAGATAAATTATCATAGCAAACCCAGAGATATTCTATGTTGGATACAGGATTAGGAAAATACCAAATGAAGCTTTAACTTGAATGTGCTCTTTGGGAGAACAAGATACTAACTCTGAATTTAAGTAGGATGCAAATCAGACTTATCTGAAAGGCTACGGAGATATAACCACAGTCCTTGGAATGTCATGGTGAGCAGGGTGGTTCCTGATGACTATAAAAAGGCAAATGCTGCACCCATCTTCAAGAAAGGCAAAAAAGAGGATCCAAGGAACTACAAGCCTGCCAGACTAACCACAGACCCTATGAAGGTTGGTTATGAAAACAAGTGTTTCTTGAACTCACTTTTAGCCACATGGAACAAGAAGGTGACTGGAAACAGCCAGAATATATCTACCAAGGCAAATCATTCCACACTAACTTGATTTCTTTCTACAAAGAGACAGATAGCTCTGTGGATAGAAGAGCTGCTTAGTTGGAGGGCCTCAGCTGGCTGGAAATCAAGGCTGGCAAAAACCTCATGAAGATCAATAGAGAAATAGGAGAAGTCCTGCAACTGGCTCAAAAAACCCCTGTGCAATAGAACAGGCTGACCTGGGATAGCAAGCAGCTTTGGAGAAAATGACCTGGTGGACTTGTGGAAGAGTTGAATACAAGAACAGTGTGACCTTGTTGCAGAGAATGTCAACATACCTGGGCTGAACACTGACCATGAGCCCACACCTGGAGTACAGCATGACAGAGCCACTTTTGAGTGCCCAGGTACAACAAATAGATCAACACACTGGTGCAAGTCCAAGATAATCAGAGAGCTGAAGTACAAGCAGAGGCTAAGAGAACTGGCTTTGTTCATCTGAAGAGCAATCTGACTTAACTAGACCTGCCTTAAGCACATTCAGTGCAACAGCATAGCCACATATGTATGTATTCTTTCAGCTGTTCTCAGTTGGTAAAAGTGAAAGTAATTTGCAGTGAACACATTAAAAATAGTCTCATTAACTGAGGGTTGGCTTTAAAATAATCTGTAGATTCTGATCCTTCAAAATATCACTTAACTCTTTTCCCAGAAGATCTTTCAATGTACCTGTTAAGAAGAAACTGCCTCAAAATAGTTGTCATTTGTTATTACTCACTAGCTAAATTACTATAAAAGTAGTTATTGAGTGTCATACATGACTGGTGTAGATGATTTCTTTGGATGTTTTGTCGATAGGCTTAGTCGTCGTCTTTTCTCTGGAACTTCATCACTGCTGCTGCTCCATCCATCAGTATCAGAAGTATCTAGTTGGTTGTGATGCAGCTCCTGAAAGATTTCTTCCGTTTGCATTTTTAGAGCTGTATAAAGTGGACTGACCAGATACTGGGATGGACAAACAACAGAGGTATCATGATATCTTACTTGTGTGTCTTACTTCTTGAAGACATGATATTATCGTTTCTATCTTAAAATATAAAATTTAAAATATTATGGCAAAGTTCATAAAACCTTTGTTTAAAAATCTTAATTAAAAGATGTAAACTCTCAAAAGCCATGAATTTTCCTGAGTTCCTACTAGACAGGATGCAGCCTGTACAGCTATTCCACTACTCCTTCTGTAATACCTTGCTACCAAAGCCATCCAGACAGACACACTAAGTTTAAGAAACAGCATGTGGGTGTACAGGATAGAGGGACTACACAGCATATCAACACCTCATAATTAACACTTCATTAGGGTTTTTAAATAAAAGAGGGTAGATTTAGATTGGACATAAGGAAGAATTTTTTTTATGATGGTGATGACACACTGGAACAGATTGCCCAGAGAGGTGGTAGATGATCCCATTCCTGGAAACATTCAAGGTCAGGTTAGACAGGGCTCTGAGCAACCTGATCTAGTTGAAGATGTCCCAGCTTACTGAAGTGGGGTTGGACTAGATGACGTTTAAAGGTCCCTTCCAACCAAAACTATTCTATGACTGTTTTAATTCAAACCTTTCCTTCTGTCCCCAACAAGTATGACTAGAAGTATACGGTTAGAAAGTAAGAGCAGCTCAGAAATGAAATGTAAAGCTGCCATTATGTGAGTGTACTCTGTTCCTTACCCCTGTTTTATACCATGATTACAGACAGACCCTTGTGCCTGCACAGCTTCTCAATAGTTTGATAAATCTGAAAAACACAGGCCCTAGCTACAACCAACTAATTCTGTTGGACATTCTGACCTGTGCAAATATGCAAAACAACTGAGAAACAAAGAGTATCAATCTAATTCTGCAACTGAAAATAGTGTTTCCTTAATTTTCATTTTCAGATGCAGGGTTTTGCACATGATCTATTTACATGATAACTACAGTTTTGAAAATTAACCTACCTCTTGGTCTTCCTGAGTTCCAAGCACACCCACAAAAATTCTGCATATGGTACTGATACGGGCTTTTCTTACTTGCAAAGCAGATTCATAGCCAGTTGGAACAAACTCCAGGAAATATTGCAGTATATGGCAAAAAGCAGCTTTCAGCTTTTCAGACTGAAGGCACCTAAACACATTATCTTCAAACAATGCACAGAGCTTCTCTAGTAGCATATTCAAGTAGACAGGTTCAATATTTTTGTAAGAATCTGCTTCAAAAGGCAACAATGTCCTCACCAACAGTAAGAGTGGTTCTCCAAAGAGTTCTGATTTGTCAGCATCCATTTCAAGTGCTGACTGTAGAATTTCAAAAAAGACTGTGAAGAAAACACTAGCCAGCTGTTCTGGAGGTCCTCCTAAGTGAATTAATTTTACTAAGAACTTCACTGCCAAAACTTTAACCTTTGGACTGCCATACTCCAACAGGGAGCAGCCTATCCCCCAGAGAATAATATCTTGTCTTACAAAAAACACGTCTGCAACAATATCTGTCAGAATAGACATTAATATAATTTCCAAACATTCTACATTGGGCATACCCATCAGCTGTAATGGTGCCAATCTTAAATATCCCACATTGTCACTTGCATTGCTTGAAAATCTCTTTACAGTCACTGGCCAGAATAGTCCATCTCCCCAAAGGTGCTTCTGTGCATCTCTCTCATGCAAGAAGATTAAGTCTTGGAAAAGCTGCAGCAAGTCTTTCGTTAGTACTTCAAAAATGGAGCAACTCTTCATTTTAAACAGAAAAAGTAAAGAGCAAATGACATCACAAATGTTCTTGTGCAACGTGTTGCAGTTTGGAGTTGCAGCAATTCGGAGAAGCCTTGTTATGATCCAGTTGCTAAATTCTAGGACAATAAAAAAGAAACAGTGAACAGAAAATTATTAAGACAAAATCCTAACCCTCCTATTATGAGCACATCCCTGAGAGCAGGTTGATCAGTAAACCAAAAGAAAATTCCTTGAGATAAATGACTGCAGGTCTAGTAAACATAGCGCCTCACTGGGACATTTCTTCAGCAGATCTTACTGAAAATGAGGAAAATGGGGAGGGATGCAGGGCAGGGGGGAAAAAACCAACCAAACAAAAACCCTGACAGACATTTTACACTGACAGACAGTTTCAGATATTTTTCCTTATCAGAAAAGCCTAACAACCTTGGTCAATAAATGTGTGCACAGAATACCTCATCAACGTGAACCAAGTAGTCACATGAAGCAATGGTAATGAATAAGGTGAAACTCTCCCCTGATGAATTTCCACTATCATAAGTGCAAATCAATTCACAATATTAAGTCTATCATAATATTTACTTATAAATATGTAACACTGAACTTACGAATCTGCCTCTTCCCCATTTTTGTTCTTTTGTATGATCCCACTGTCAGAAAATTGAAGTCCTGAAAATTTTTAAGCTTCAACATAAACATTTTCAACAAACTCACCAATGCAACTGCATTCAGTTTCCTCCTGATTTCCATCCACATTTACAAACATAAGTGGGGAAGATTTCATGATATGTTGAATAAAGTCAAGCAACATTACAGAACTGGGCTGTGAATCTAATTTCTTAATCAGTTCCAAAGCAACTTTAAAAAAAAAAAAAAAAAGACACATTTTTATATTAGAATTGCAATAAATCAACCTTACGAAGTTTGTTCAGACCTAAAGAGAAGACATTTTTAATGTAAAATACTATGATATGGTATCAAACCTGTAAAATTATCCATTAGGAGTGTGCTTTATTAAACCACGAGGATGATTTTGTGCATATTGTAAACCTTCTACGTGACACCAAACTGTATGCATATAGATTACTCAGCTTAAATGTTATTAACACTACAGCCATTAACATTTAATAACTATTATATCCAACTGTTTGATAAGTGAAGAATAGCAAATAGTTAGCATTTTAAATTTATTTAATTTTCACTAGGTTTATGATCTAGGTAGAAAAAACACCCTGAAATTGTTCCAAATCGCCAAGAAATATAAATTTTAAAATGGTAAGTTCAGCTTACTCTATCAGAAAGTTTGGTAAAATAGTAACCATATCTAATGCTGCTGTATAGCTCCACTGAAGCAGGTATAGATTTTTCCAAATTCCACATGGTTACCACAATAAGGTAACTATCTCAGATTCAGATAGGAATTAACCAGAAAAGTTACAAGGTAATGATAAAATACAAAACTTATCCATTCAAAAGCAGTATTTAAAGCAGATTTTATTTTTATAGCCTTCCCTTTCAGTACTATAAGAGAATTAACAAACATCACCTATAGAGTAACATGTGTGTAATACTGAAATTGATCAATTCACTAGACAAAACACCTGTCTTACTGAGACAGCTACATAAAATTATACCTGGGAAACAGTAAGTTACCCTTACTCTGATTCTCCCTTATGCAAATGTGCAGATAACTACAAATGGTAATTTTGTAGTATTTCATAATTACTAAATTGTTGTTAAACTACTATAATAATTGGAACCTTATCATGATTTAAGGAATACCAAAATAAGGCTTGGCTAGAATAGTAAAATTGAAAATAAAGCTGTTTACATCAAAGTATTTCAATTCTCAAAGGCCCTGTAAGTATTAAAACTTGCAAGCTATATTACTCAATGAACAATCAGATTACTCCTGATTTTCAGTGTTGGGAGCATTTATATTCACACAACCCTGTGCTACATATCCTCACTCCTTTTTTTTCTAGTCTAAATTACTTCACATCTTAATAGCAAATTCTTCATCATGGAAGTTATTAAAAATAAGTCGTAAGTAGTATTGCATTCAACTACTAAATCTTTGTTGAAATGAGACTTGTAACTTCTTTTGGCAGGAATCACATAAACCATAAAGCAGATGATTATATTAAAAGACAGTGATGTAATGCTTACCAACATCTACATCTGTAAGAATTCTGTCAATGAACTGGCAGAGTATTTGTCTTGGTTTCTGCACAACCGTATTGTATTCTTCTGGACTAGCACTAAAATTAAAAGCACATTATGTTGACATTATCCGTTTAAGATTACTAAATAATTATTTGTAACCTATCTCAACCACAAAATGTTAAACACTGACTTTTTAATCAAGAAGTTTTCAAAAATAAATGCACATTTGTTTTAGTAACCAGTGTATTGCCTCTTCCTCCTTCTCCTTATTCTTCAGAATTACGAAGTTTTATGAAGTGATGAAGATCATTTAATTTTGTTACACAATTATGTCTGATATATACTAAATCCAGCGGGCAGACTGAGGGATTTATCCACGTACTATTACCAAGCAACAAACCAGCTTTGTGCAAGAAGAAATAAAATTAAGAACGCGTTTCACTTTTGGAATTAAACAAAATTATTCACCTGCTTAGTTACCAACACCCTGGACAAAAGGTGTCAGTAGCAACTGCTCATGTGACTAAGATAACAGCTAGCTCGTCAGGTCAGATCTTCAACATGCAATTGCATCTCCAAGTCAACTAGCTGCCTACTACAAAGCCAAGCTGCAGTCTTGATTCGGACATCAAAACTTCAGAGCCAAGCATTAGTTAAGGTGGTTTAATTCTCAGCGAAACCACACTGCAAACAAGAAAAGCTCCCAGCACGCTGGGTGCCATGCGGGCCAACACGCTTCTCCCATCAGGATCTACCAGCACCACCCGTGACACCCGGACAGGTGGCAGCTGGAGACGGCGACCAGGATGAGGGGAGGGCGCAGGCCCAGCCCCGGGAGTCCTCGCACAGCCAGGCGGAAGGAACCTACTTTTCCGCTCTCTCCAGGCCACGCACTGATGCCGGGGCCGCTTTCCCCAGCACAGCGGCACCGCCCCAC
>NW_009927007.1:52428-58638 GCF_000696875.1 Nestor notabilis | reverse complement strand
GATCGGGATCGCTAGAGGAGGAGGAGGAGGAGGAGGATAGATGGGACTGACATGTCCGCTCCGGCTCTGCCGAAGCAGCACTGAGCTTTCCCGTGAATTAGATTGATCTTCTCCGCAGCAACACACCGAAGGAGCCAACGGAGCGGGGAAGCGGTGTTTTCCCGAGCAGGGATCCCGGGCTGTGCACCAGAATGGAGGGGCAGGATTGGGGTTATGAAACTCCGGGGCAGCGCGGCCGCAGCCCCGCGCAAACACCTCTGGTGCGCTCCGGAGAGCTGCTGCCTTGAAGGTGGTTTCTGTGATCCTGTTGCTAGGATTAAGCCTTTTTGCATTGCAGCATGGAGAGTCTTTTGTTTGAGTTAAATTCAGACCTCTTGATATGTCACCTGACAGTCTTGTGGTTTTGGATGAATATGGCTCATTGCTATTATTAACCTGAGTTGGCAGCCGGGCACAACAGGAGTTTATAAGGATTTTGGAAAGTGGAGCGGCTCGGGGGACAAAGATGCTTCCCAGGTACGGTCACTGCACAGCTCTTGAGATGATTTTAATTGTTGGAAAGCTTAATATCTTGACTGTGACGAAACGATCTCTGTTCCAGAGATGCGAAGCTTTTAGGGATTTATTTTATTTACAATTCTTCTTATACTTACATGCTACACGGCACAAATGTGGGGGTTTCCCCCTGAACTGCTTCTATCTGTTGTAATTTTGCAAAGGGACGTGCAGTCTAGTTGGATAATGTAAAACATTGTCTTCAGGGCTAGTGAATTTAACCGAGGAGCTGTGCCTCGTTTGTGTGTGTTTTGTGTGTGTGTGTTAAAACAGGTATTTCAAACGAGAGAGAGCGTGTGTGTGTATGTGCGTATGTTTGCAGGGATAGATGTGCTTAAATCAGCTAGAAGCCGGACGGTGCTTTCTCAAATGATGTACCTGAAGTAGTCCCAAAAATACTCGATGAAATTACTAATTGTAGATTCTGAAGCTGTGTAAATTGCGAAGTTACTCAAAGTGATGTATGTTTTTAACAAAACCTTCCAACCTGTCTTATTTTCAGTATCATGGTCCAGGTTATGATTAATGTATTGACCAGACTGCACCTAACTTACATCTTTTTGCTTGTGGAAAGGCGTTAGGCTCATTTATAGGACTTCAGTATATAAATCAGGCGTCTTAATGAGAGCCAAGTGACTTGGTAGAAGGGAGGAAAAAAATGAAAGCAAACTGAAGTCAGCTTCATGTACAGTTAAAGAACTGGACAGAGCCAAGGACCTTGGAAGCCAGTTGCAGTTTAGGTCCAAGTTTATTACACTGAGTGTGAAATATCTGGCTGACTGTGTGCCTCGTGTACAATATGTGCTTAGTATAAGCAGGAGAAGTTTCCTGGAGCTCAAGCAGTGCAGCTATTCAAGGTGAGGATTGCTAAGCTGGTAAATGAATGAGACAGACTTGGAGGTGGAGCATGGAGCTGACCTCTACGGTGCTGCAGTGCCTGTGGACGTGTCACCCTCCTTCAAGACATGAAAAGGGATCTCTTATTTTCTAACCAAAACCTTATTTCCGTGTGATTAACCTGAAGAATGCAGCCGCCCGTCATGGGTGGTTGTCCCTGAGGATATCCACCATCTATCAGGTCTTCCAAGCCATCCCTCGACTTCTGAGAAACCCCCCTGAGGTCCGAGTGACGGAGGGCGCTGGCTCAGCTCCCTCGCAGTCCATCGTCACGGGCTCCCTCCGTGGCCGTGGTCGAGTCACAAACGCTGGTTTTCTCTGCAGAGTCAGCGGGGGTTCACCACAGTGGTCCCACAGCCCTGGGGTGACCTCAGCTCTTGGGAAGACAAGGATCTTGCAGACTTCCTTCCAAGTATAGGCCCTGTGGTTTCTCTAGAGATGTTTCTCCTCCTCACAGCCTTATAGTCATGTTATGTCACCAGCACTGAAGGGGAATCTCTTGCTGAAAATGCCAACTTTGCAGATCAGTCTGAATCACCCTTGTCATGTGAATCCTTGTAAAGGTCTTTTGTGTTTCAGGTGGTGTTATTAAAAAAATAAATAACCTGCCCATGCCTCTTTAAAAAAAGCTGATGGATGGTCTTCCAAAGCTGGAAGCAGCATTAACATGCCGTACGTTGCTGTTTCCATTGCTTCCAAATGAGTTTCAGAAAGGTCTGCGTAGCTGTCTTGGTACAGTAAGGGTCCAATAAGAAGAAAATTATTGAAGGTATTAAAATACGTGTGATACACTCTCCAATATGCTCAACTTTTGTTTTATCTTCTCAAAGCCAAACGAGAAGAAAAATCACTAACGGATAAATGTGCAGAGGAATTTGCGCAGAAGGGAGTCCCTTGTTGGAAAAGACACCTCAGTCAGGGTGAGAGGTGTATGATGTGGTGGTTGAACTCAGCAAGGACCATTCTCCTTTTGCTTCTGATCACCCTTCCCTATAACAGAGCAAGCGCAGGATCCTGAATGCTGCTGGGTTTTGTATGTACAGGTGGGAATGCTTTGATGTGACTGTACATCTCTATGGAGATAATCTGCATCTGAAACATCCCAATGCACCCTGTGGAATGAGCTCAGATTTGCAGCATAAGCCCTTCAAGACAGAGACAACCTCTGTCCAGTGCCGTGTAGAAGTTGGCTGTGTCTAAGTACCGCTGGAACAACACTAATACATGGAGAGTATCACCTGTAGGAGTTGGAGATAAGCCCTGGGGATCCCTGTACCTTTGTCCTGATGCTCAACAGAAACAAAGGAAGAAGTTTCCTTTCACATGGCAGGCATGGAGCAGGGCAGACCTGCTCTGCCCTGGCTGTTCCTGGCAGCCTTTTGCCAAGGTGCTAACATGAAAACCACGCAGAACAGATAAGCTAGCATAAACTATAAATATCATTTGCGTAGATGCTTTTAAAAATAGTCCCAAGTGATTCATCACCAGGCAATTTTTATAACTATGGGTAACATGATGTAGGAAAACAATAGTTTAGTAGTTTCAACTTACTTTTTCAATAGTTAGTCACAGGCTGGCTTTGAGCAACTTTACTTTTTAGCCAACTCTTTTAGAACTCCTGCCTGCTGAATACCTTGATCAGTTTGCTTCAAGTGCTTCTCTTTAAGACTTCTGAAACATCTGTTAATTATTAAAAGGTACTCGGATATTATCTAAGCTGTGTTAATGTGAAATAGTTTTACAAGTAAAGTGTCAGGCAGGAGGAAGAACAGTACTGAGCTAAACCTTGAATGTAATGAAGAAGTGCTGCTCGTGTTGCAGTGGAAGCAAGGAGGAAGGAATGTGTTTGCTTTCAATTACAGGGGAAAATCATGTGTTTTAATTGGTGGAGTGGTAATGAAGGATTTCTCTGTCGTTTCATCTGTTGGAACTTGCACACAGTGTAGTAATAGCAATTTAAAGCCATTCAGTTGCCTCTTGCTGGGAAAAGTCAATGGCAGTAATAAACTCCAGGAATTAGATACGTGAGAAAATCTGTCCTTGGAGAGCATTTGGAGTTCTGGATTGCCATGCGACTCGCAGTCCAGGTGTCGAGAAGCATGGGATGGAGCTGTAAATGTAAACTACAAATAATATTCCTAGTGGCTAAAGGTGTGAAAGGCAGGAAAACAAAACGGGTGAGAGAGACGAACTGAACAATAGCAGTACTTCAGTGTGAACATGCATGAAAATAGCATTTTTCAGGCTTTGATTTCTTCATTATGAGTTTCTGATAATTTCATCATTATTCACGTGGAGGTTTGCCTTTCTGTCCCGAAGAATTCCATTCCTTTTGTGCTTTGTACTTAGCATCTGTGCAGGGGGGTTGGACCGATGACTTCCAGAGGTCCCCTATGACCTCAACCAGGCTGTCATTGGGTGAAATTTGCTTGTACAAGATTTGCTTCTGAAATATCCCAGGGAGCATTTATGTATCAACAGATTTCCACCTCATTTATTCATACAGGTGTTTCTGAACATCTCATTCAAGAAGAACCACTATTTGGAGACACAGCTCTCCACAGGGCTGGTGTTCTGCTCACTGTTTCTTCTGTTGCTCAACACACGTGCTTACAGCACTAACATCCCAATCGCTTCCACTGGTGGAAAGGTTGTTGGGCTTTTCTCCTGGTGACTTCTATGTTTGTTTGCTATTTTCACTGTTTGGTTTTGTTTGTTCTTCAGTCAGTTTCAAGGGAAGATCAAAGAGTGGTAGATAGGTCACACAGGAGAGCTGTCACTTCCAGACCAGTGCAGGAGATGGAGACTCGCCTTTCATTAACATTGCTGGAACATCTGATTCTGCATCTCCTGGTTTTCCTATGAGGATCTCAGGAAAACATCAGTTAAATGTCAAAGTTGGTTTCCATTTATAAACAGAACTAATTCTCTTCAGTAGATGTAGGTCAGTTTTCATCAGTGCTGGAGTATTGCCCTGGTCTGTTTGTTCTGAGAACATGCCCTGTGCATTGCATGCAGGAATTTGTACGTTTCTAGGGATAATCTGTCCAGTTATCATGTTTAGTGGTATTCCAAAGCTGCTAACAACAAAAGCAAAGCTACTCTGTGTCCTGCTTCCTCCCGGCGGGGTGGCGGTGGGGCCGAGTCGGAGGTGCCAGCCTGCCTCTGTTTACTGTCTGTCTAAATGAACTTTCCCCCAGCTCTTGTCAAGTTTCTCCGGGTTTGGGAAGTGGCCCGCTATTGCCAGGGAATGTTTTTGCAAGGCTGAAATGTGCTTAAGGACTCCATTATGTAACAGAGATAACGCTTCTCTGGAATTATCACAAATTACGAGGGTTAATATCTACTAAAAGCTCGTCTAGAGAAAGTTAAAATGTCATGTGGAGAAGCTGAGAAGTAAACAAGCTCTTGTTACCTTGATCCAGTATGTTTCCGAATACAGCAAGAGTTTTATATTTAGCTTTCTCTGCTCTTAGTGTGTAATCTGCTCTTGGAGCTTTTTATAAGTAGACTTCCCTAAGATCTGGAACAGCTACTGCCCTTCTTTGCCAGTAATTTCAAAGTCAAATATCAAAAGCACTAGGTAATGGAAGAGATGCTTTTGTCTGAGTGTGGAGGAAAATGACATGTGTTGCAAGGGTGGAGCAAGCGATAGCACCTTTTTGGCAAGCAATTCGTTGTTATTGTCACACACTGTTTCCTTATAGGAACCGCAGTGGTCTATCTGGAAACAAAATGTGTTTCCAGACATCTATAGAGTTCAATTAAGTATATGGAGATGGTTCCTTCAGGAAGCCAGCTTCTCCAGTAGGCCTTCTGCCTCCTCACCTCTAGCTGAAGGCAGGCTCTAGTGCCTTGGAGTTCATCACACTCCAATACATATCAAACAATATGGATTTGTTTTCTTACATTTTCTGACATGCACAATGGGGCTCATGAGCAGAGTCCCTGGTAGCTGTAACCTCTGCTCTGTGTTTGTCTCTGTGCTTGGTTTAAGGGACAGACTTGCTTGGTTTCCAGCCCAGTCTTCATGTGGGCATGGCCCTCTGTGGAGGATGCTTGGCTTTAGGTACCTAGAGAGGGTGCACAGCTCTTTGCCCCCAAGTCTACACATCACGTTACTTCAGTTTCAAGTTGCTCAAGCTTTTCTTTTTGTAATAAGTTGCTTTTGCCATTTGTTGCACATTCTTTTCTCTGCAGCTTCTGTTTTTCTCTCCTGTTGCTAAATGGTGGGGCTGAGCAGATTAGGAAATGGATTTCCTCTCTTAAGAGACCGAGTAACTGTATGTCTTGGTGCTTAGTTTCACCTCGCTGGGACCACACTGTCTCACGCTTGTGAATCTATGTTGGAGAGTCTTAAAAACTCCTGAAAGGCAGCCACAGCTTTGGTGATCGAATTGATGCTGTGACCTGTTATAGAAGTCGTTGGGTTACAAATCGTCATTCACTACTGATCACATAGAGCATGTGTGCAGAGAAGGAAACCTTTTGGTTGGTGAATGAGGGACAGAGGAGAGGAAAGTACACCATAATCTTGGAGTCTGCCGTGCCAGGTTTACTTTAGTCCATAGTCTCACTTGTGGGTGTCTTTTTGCTGAAGTAAATGTACATCTTACAAACAGGGAGCCTGTGTCCTTCATTAACGGCTGGAAAGTTCCAGCGCCTTGTTTCTCACTTCTTGGGGTTTCATGCTAATGCAGCCTGCCTAAAAGCCAGGGATAAGGAAGATAGGATTTCATCTGGTCTAGGAAATGGCTT
>NW_009927007.1:16406-52397 GCF_000696875.1 Nestor notabilis | reverse complement strand
CCTGCTGGTTTCATGGATAGAGCAGGCGTCTTGTTTCCAAGAACTGAGAAGGTACCAGTGAAAATGGATTCCCAAGCCCATGGGCAACAGGGATTGCTGGGCTGTGATGACCAGTGTTTTAAAATGGAAATTGGATAAGATGGCAAGGTTATACAGTTGGTGCTCAAGCCTGAGCCCTGCAAGTGCTCCCTTTGCCAAGCTCCTCCGGAGTCAGGGACACTGGGGAAAGGCAGAGGCTCAGGAAGCTCTTTTCCTCCTTACAAAACCAGTTGGGAGTAGGCGTGTTAGAAGAGATTATTTGAGTGTAGTGAGGACCTGAGTACAGTCAGGACCAAGCTACACATGGTGCTTGGTTCCCCAGCATCAGAGCATATGGATTAGTATGAATGTTGTAGTTCATGATACGGCAGTTAGTAACGTGTGTACAGAACTACAGTGTTCGTGAGACCTGAAGAGGGGTAGGGAAGGTACTTTGCATTTTTTCAGCTGTGGAGCTCAGTGCTTTGCCAACCCACGAGGCTGCAAACCCATGACTGCAAATGCAGAAATTCATTACTTAAGGGAGAGGCCAGTGTGCATATAGACCTTTTTGCTTTTGAATTGTGAATGCTCCCAAGCTAGTGCTTGCAGTGATGAGGGGCTTGTGGGTTATGGATGTTGGTTTGTTGTCTTTGAACACAAAAGCTGAGTTTTTCCATGACTTTGATTTCCAAAAGCTGGAACTTGAAAACATTCACTATCGCAAAACAGAACACAAGAGCTGGTGATGCTGCACGCCCCATTGTATGTGGTTGTAGTGGATTGATACCGTTCATGCCAGAAATCATTCTGGCTACGGGATGAAAGGGTGTGATGAAAAGGCATCGCGTTTGCTCAACTTTGTGCATACAGATAATGCAGAGAGAACAGTGTCATGAAGAGTTGTGGTAATTGATCCTTCTGCTCTTGTATTTTTTAATCAAAGCTGGCCTTTGCCGGAGTTTGACCCAAGTCAGATCCGACTGATCGTGTACCAGGACTGCGAGAGGAGAGGACGGAATGTCTTATTTGACTCCAGCGCTAAAAGGAAAATAGAGGATGTTTCGGTGTCGGTGAGTATCTGACTGACTTACATGGTTGTGGTCTGTATGCTTTTAAATGGCAAGATTGCTGTATGACAAAGGGTCTGTTCCATTCACATTAGCATTTAAACATCAGTTATACGCAGGGCTATATTTAAATGCCTGTTGCAAATGATTCAGGCTCCAGTGATTTCACTCTTCACAGCTTTAATTACTGTAGTGGGCTCTTCATTCCCGGGGTCATCTACTTTCTGCTCTTGCAGAAGGATTCCTTCCTGGGGCTGCAGCAGGCAGTCCTGAGGGGTTGAGGCAGGGCATCAGCTGGTGTTTATGGATGTGTTTTTACACCATGGTGGGGTCTGCATTAGTCCTGTCCTGTGTCCTCAGGTGTCCTGTTTGGGCAGCTTTCACCAGTTCTTGTTTCTGCACTTTGCTGACAGTTTTTCACACAAAGTTACTTGAAAACTTTTCCTCTGCTTTTCCTTTTGGCATGGTCTGCATGGTAATGTGTTAATTGAAACTGTAATGGGTGCAGTCAGATGAGGATACTTCCTTCTAAGGGCTCTGGCCAGAGGATTAATTTCTACCCACAGCGCTATTGTAAGTGGTTGTGTGAGGTTGGACAACTTTGAACTTCCTTTTCACCATCTCTAAAAACATTTGCAAACCATTTTAAGCTCTGCAAGCAGAAAGCACTGTCTGAGCTGAAATTTATGATCCCAGCTGCTTTTACCCATAGAACCTACTCTGTTCTGCAAGCAGGAGTACACAAAATAACATGTTACCCCAAGTCCTGGTTTTCATGTTGGGTACTGGAGAACAGCCAGAAGATTCTTCATCCAGCTTTGTAAACTGCTTCAGCCTGTTGCTGAGTGCTGCCAGCCTGATGCTGCTCATCCCGAGTGCTTCCTATATCCTAATTCTGCACATCCTAACCTCTGGGAGTCACTTTGTGTCTCACTGGACACTAACTTCCAGGCTCCTCCATCACTTACCCTACCTCTTTTACAACCATGAGTCAAGATGACAGTTTCCTAGTTCTCTCTGAGAATTGATGAAGTAAAGCAAGTTTCAGAAATGTTGAACAAAATACATCTCTTTTTCATTTTAACTTGGTAGAATGGTTTTATAGTTCATAAGTTCCTGATTTCCTGGTAAGAACCTCTGGAAGAACAGTATTTAAAGACAAGAGATCTTTCAAAGTGGTTTATTGATATGAATTGCTGGCTGTGCTTATTACTATTATTTCATTAATTATAAAGTACTATTTCATTAATAAAAAAGACGTATTTCAATTGATTCCTTGAAAGCCTCAAACTTCTTTAAGATAGATGTGCACATGCACAATGAACTTGTAAACTTTACTGCTTTGGTTTATTTCAGGAGGATTATTGGCTGTGGCAGCTCAACAGCAACAGAGTAAATGACTAATAATGAAGCTAATCAGGTTCCATATTAATCTATCCTTTTTCTTTGCTAAAAAGGGAGGGAAATAGCTGTATTCACCATCTGTATGAAATGAATATGTGAGACTGGTGGAGGAACACTGTTCCCAGGGTGTTAGAAATGCCAGTACTCGTCTCTAGTAACTTGATATATTTCTTCTTTTTTTTTGTGGTATTAGGAGACTTTGAAAGAGATTCTGTTGCAACCTTTGCTTGCCATGATACCTGCCTTACAGAGCACTCAGATAACATCACGTCAGGCAGAGCTTTCCTTGTAAAGAGCTTTGCAGTAGCAGAAACACTGTGCAGGTAAAACGGTGCAGAAGGGTCCTCAGCTCAGCTCAGTGCAGGCGTGTGCGGTCAGCAGCAGGCTCTGGCCATTGCCAAGGCTTTGCACTGTTGAGTTTTCTTGCTCTTTATCGTGATTCTCATTACCAGGACACACCCTGCCTGTACAGAGCCAGATCCTGGCTCTAAGCACATTCCAAGGCACTGTTGCCCTTTTGCAGCCAGACGTGTGTGGGCTGGGCACTCTCCCTTCTGAAAGGGCATCTGTTCAGCACCCCACAAAAGCCAGCGCTTTCTGCATCTCTCCTTCCCTGCCCCATTTCCTAGTGTGATTTATACCTCTGGATTTGCAGATAACACTGGGGGGAGGTTTGCAAAAGTGCACAGCAATAGCCAGACCGTTCTGGTTGAAGTCTAATCGCTCTAATGTGGAGAACTGAGAGGGTTTCAGTTTGCTTTACATTGCTGTGCTCTTCAGTTCCCATTTTCTGTTGCTTATGAGATGTGAAAGCAATTATAATTTAAGAGTTGTACGCCTGCAGCAAGGTGAGATATACTTTGTTCTATTTTATACATCTAATCTCTACGTATGTCGAGAGTCATGGACCAAGGCTGACAATGTTTCAGTCATTTGGATTCTGTAAAGGAAGGGATGGTAATAAAATTCAAAGAGCATCAGAGCAGACTTTTCCAGACGCAGATGTTTCAGGATATAAAAAGGTAGGCTCTGCCTTCTTGATGAGTGAAAACTGCAGAGTTTGTGCTCACACCAACCTGAGCTCTAATTATTAAAGCGTTACTAGGCTCATATGATCCGTGAGGGAAATGTGACTATAACACAAATAAGGATTTTGTGTTTTCATTGGAGCTTCAGCCTCGTCATGCTTCAATAAAGCCAAATCTTCGGTGCACCAGGGTGTTGGGAGGGTGCTGCACAGCGACACACAGAAGGCAGCTGGCCGTGTGCAGTGTGGCCATTGAAGTATGTTAATAGCACGGGAGAAGTGATGGTTTCCCCGGGTCTTGCTAGAGTTAAACTTGGCGAGTGGAGCGCAGGAGCAGCCGGGAGGCTCCGGGAATGTTGGCCGAAGGCAGTGCCAGGCGTTCCCACCGAGGCCAGGCGCGGATCCACCACAGGCAGCTGTGGGCGCTTGGCATGGGGGAGGCAGAGAGATCCCCTTTGTGCCTCCTATGCCTTTTTTGGTACTGAGCAGGAGAGGTTCTTTCTGGCTTTCCAGAGGATGGGATATTGATGAACAGGCTCTGTAAGCGGAGCTGAGCGGCTGCTGTGTCATGAGCGTCAGGAAATGGGGTAATTCCCCTGAGTCCTGCGGGGTATTACAGAAGAGAGTGGCTGCCCTTTCCAGGCCTGTGACACTAGGAAATGAGGAAATGTGTCAGGACAGGCACTTGCATATTGAGTACACCAGGGCAGCAGTTTCCAGCACCTAAAGGGGCTACAAGAAACCTGGAGAGGGGCTTTGGACAAGGGTCTGTAGGGACAGGACAAGGGGAATGGCTTGAACCTGCCAGAGGGGAGATTGAGATGAGCTCTTGGGCAGAAGCTCTTCCCTGTGAGGGTGCTGAGGCGCTGGCACAGGGTGCCCAGAGGAGCTGTGGCTGCCCCATCCCTGGCAGTGTTCAAGGCCAGGTTGGACACAGGGGCTTGGAGCAACCTGCTCTAGTGGAAGGTGTCCCTGCCCGTGGCAGGGGTTGGAGCTGGAGGAGCTTTAAGGTCCCTTCCAACACAAACCGGTCTGTGTTTACTGTCCGCTTTACTAAAAAGCCTCCATCTACACCCAAACATCCACATTCCTCAGGGTTTGGGGTATCAGAGTCTTTCTACAGGCAAACTTGTGGGTTTGATCCACTGCCTCCTCTAGAGTTACTTCAGAGCTCGTTCTTCCAAGTGTCTCATTTCTAATGGGGCTGTATGACTTGATCTGCAGGTGAGAGCGTTACGGGTTTCCACTGTCGGACTCATTCCTGTGCCTGTCTGCTCCTCTTTGCCAGTTCTCTGCCTGGTGACGGCACACCAGCTCCCGCACACGTGCATCCAGGCGGCCAGGCTCCCACGCCAGGAGCAGCGTGTGAACACACATATGCTCCTCAAGACCAGATACCCAGCCTGGTTTGGATTTCAGACCAAGCACAACAAGCAGCTCCTTTTCCTCTTTGAGGTGCAGAGGCCAGGTGCCTGGCTGGTGCTGAGCTCTCCGCTCGGCTCTGCCTTTCCTCACCCCTGTGCTTGGCTTCTCAACCTTGACGCCGCATTCGCGCCAGCCTCGCACGACGCCTCCCTTGTATCTCACTGTGCTGCTGCTGGTGTGTGGTGTATGAGTTATCTCACCATGGGCAAAGGCCAGATGGAGTATGAGGAGTTTTCTTCCAAAGGCTGGAAATTGGGTGGGATAAAGATGCCACGGAAATGGAGGCGCCTTGAGGGAGAAGTGGAAGTAAATCAAGGAAGATGCTGGGAAGGGAAATGATGTTTTAGGCCTTTCCTTGAAGCAGGCTGAATGAGTTCAGGGATGGGGTTAGCCATCCCATTTAGCTGCTCCTTTTCCTTTCCCATGGTCCACTGGTGACACATGACAAGACAGCGGTTACCATTTGGGATTTGACTAAAGTGGCTGCTGTTGGGTATGTAAGAAGCTGAAAGACTCCCTAAGTCTAAAGGTCAGCCTAGGGGACAGTGTGGAGTCCAGAGAGGAAGATGGAATGTTAAGGGACCATGAGGAGGAGGGAGGAAAGAAATCAAGAGCTAAGCATTGTGCTGAGCAGGGATCTCGAGTTTGGGTGGTTTGCCTGGGAAGGCAGAAAAACAGGGACTTGGAGAAGGGCAGTGACTTGTTCCCAGGACCCAGAGGCAGAAAAGGATTTTCAGGAGGGTTTGTCTTGTTTTTTTTGGAAGAAATGAAAGAGAAAAAGTGGCCCCTGAGGTGCAGAATGTGGGATCTAGAGGTGGATTGGATTTGGGGAGCAAAAAGTTCACTTTTGCCATGTAACCAAGTTGTCTTCATGTTTGGGATAATGTAACTGAAAAGCCATATGACACTTGATCTCCCGCTGCCAAAATTTCTTTCACTCAGATGTCATATTCATCCCAAAGTAGAAAAATGGAATGCTGCTTTAAACAAGCCAGGATTAGCCACGTGCTCCGATATACTTTAGCACTGGATAAATGTTGAACAGCAAATTGCTTTGAGGGATTAGTAACTGGATAGTGAGCCTTTTGCTTTTAGGTGAGTTGTGTGAAATGAGACTCTGGTCTCTCTGGCTCTCGGTGGACAGGTTTCTAAGCAGAAATGGAAGATTACCAGCAGAGTGGGGGAGTGTAGGTTGACTTTACTCCTTCCACTGACCTTTCAGTAACAGAGGAACTTGACAAGCCTGGAAATAAAGGGAGAATGTAGCCCTTGACACCTGCATTTGAGGAAAGAACCTGGGTTTTTACAGCAGCACTTGAAGGGAAGGAGTGAATGTCTGTTGGGGTTACTCTCATGTCCTAGGTGGATGCATACGTTTAATGACAAATTGCATGTTAATAGAGAAAAAAAAGTTAATTTATCTATTTCGGAATATTTTCCCAGCTTTGCTGAAAACCCTGCTCTAGAAATGAGGGACAAGGCTCTTGCAGAGTGGCAGCTTTGCTTGGAGATACAGATTTCTCTATCACTGCCATCACAGTGGTATCTGAGCACCTGCTGTTGCAGAGAGGAGGCAAAGAGTGAAGCATATGATGGCATTTCTCTTTCCTTCTGCCACTCACAGCCCTCACGCATGCACACAGCCTGGATTTGGTTCAACACACCAGGCTCCTTTCAACTTTCTTACTATCCCCACCGCAAAACTTGCCCAGCAGAAACTCCTCTTCCTGGGCACATTCTTTCCACTTACTGAAGAATTTATAGACCTTGTGACAAAGAGTTTAATAAAGGTCTTTGCTGATAAGAGGTGGAGAAAAGAGGCTCGAGAAGCAGAACTGCAGAAGGAAACTCCTTTGTACCCTGTCATACTATAAAGACTGAGTTACCTCCAGCTCTACCTGAGAGGTCCCCAAGGCTTTCAGCAGATGATGACCTCTAATGTAAGAGCTGTGACTGGCAGGAAGCCTTTGGAGCTGGGCGGAATCCGCAGCGAGCTGGCAGGGAAGGAGCACGGAGTGTGACCACAGCGGGGAGAGCAGCGCGGAGCCAGGAGCGGCAGCTGCCCGCGGCATCCTTCCAGCAGATGTTCTGCTTCCAGCACATGGGAGCGTTCCGGAGGGCTCCAGCACCACTTTGCCACAGGCTCTGGTCTGTCGCAGCGGTGTTTGGGAGGAAAACCCACAGTTCCCAAGCTTTCCCTTGTGCTGTTCTTGATTCTTTAAGTTATCTTTTTATTTTTGGAAGCCTGGCTTGAGTATCTGCGGAATATTATATTGGAATGCAAGTAATCCCACTGCTTTGATGCAGAATATCTGGAGATCTGTAGGAGGTAGGATTTCACTGACATTTGGAGCTGCAGAGGAGAGGGGCACTGCAGGTACTTGATCTCATTTTCCAGCAGGTTATTCTTAAGCATGTGCTAAGTTGTAAAAGAGCAAACACCAAAATCCATCACTGAGCTGTGTTTTAGGAGGGATTTACTGGTCACAAAGTTCTGAGAAGGGGTATCTGAAAGATCCTGGCCTCATTTACAGGCTCCTTGCAGGAGTCTTGCTTCATTAAACTCCACTGCAGAGGCCAAACAGCCGTTTTCCTGGTTTGCTATTTAAGTCAGGCAACTATTACTTCAAGGTACCAAGCTCCCCAATGGACATGGGGAAAGCTGCTGTGCAGCAAAGTGCAGTGATACTGAGAAGAAATGATTTAAAAGTCAGTAATTTGCAAACATAGCCTGTGTGTTTTTAATGCATACAGGGTTTGTTCCACCTGTAGAAATGCATCCATGGCTTTACAGTCCTCAGGAAGCTCAGTTAGAGTTGTAACTTTTGAGAAGGAACTTTCAACATCTGATGGAAAATGCAAGCCGAACTGTGGTTTGCCTGCAGACGCTGCTGTAACCCTGTGGATTTGATGTGGTTTTATCACATGATGCTTGCCTAGCCTGGGACATTGTTGTTTGTGTCAGAGATAAAATGCAATTCGAGTTCACGAGTTCCTACTGAAGTCATATGATGATCATTCACATGTTCCAGCCATTGTGCACTGTGCTCGAGCCATTAGCACATCTCCATATTGCATGAATACAGCGATGTCGTAAGGAGAGGATGCTGCGAGGGGAGGCTGCACATGTCAGTGAAGCACAGCACTGGTGAACGCTTCCTTCCTTCCCCTCTGCTCAGAATTACTGATTTGTCTGCACATTTTTCCTTAAGGCTTTCCATGGCTGCAGCTCTCTGTTGGGAGCAGCGCTGCGGAATGCCGTGTGGAGCTCGCTCGTCCCTGATGTTCTGCTGTTTTGCTAATTCTCACCCACAGTTAAGGCCAAATAGAAGTCACTTGTCCCTAACTAAGGAACCTGCACAGCCCAGGGCAGAGGCACAGGATTCCCACCTTCTCCCTCATCAAAACCCCTCCGCAGCAGTCGGGCAATTGTCTTTTTGTTGCTGGTTTTCAAGCAGAGTCATGAAGTTACCACCTTGTGCCTTGGGTATTTCACACTGTTCTTTATGCCTTTTCCTTTTTTTTTCGTAGCTACTCAAGATCAAGGCAAGTCATGATCTTGAATGAAGGGGGGAAATTTGTGATGTGGACCCCTGGGGCCAGAGATGAAGCTGTGACACATAACAGTACTGCTTTATTTCCCTCTGTCCCTTGAACCTTGCTTCCCATAGGGTTTGCTTCCAGTGTGCTCTTTCTGGTTTGGTGATTGTATAGGAGATGTTCATAGAACCCCAGACTGGTTTGTGCTGGGAGGGACCTTAAAGCTCCTCCAGCTCCAACGCCTGCCCCGGGCAGGGACCCCTTCCACTAGAGCAGGTTGCTCCCAGCCCCTGTGTCCAACCTGGCCTTGAACACTGCCAGGGATGGGGCAGCCACAGCTTCTCTGGGCACCCTGTGCCAGCGCCTCAGCACCCTCACAGGGAAGAGCTTCTGCCTAATATCATGTTAATTAAGAAAGTTTTAGGGCAGAGTTAGTGTGTAATTCTGAGCAGTGCAGACTATTCCTGTCTCCTGGTGCTGCCCACTGGGAAATGGAAGTAACTCCAACCTTAGCGTGGGTGTGTTGAAGTGTAATGAGTACATGTTAAATACACTGAGATCTTTAGGTGAAGAGGGCTGCCTAATGCTTTTTCAAATGGCATTGACTAACGTGGATGCTGATTCTGCTTGGGATGCCAAGATTCACAGGGGAAATCCCAGGTGTTTTTAAGCAGTGAAGGAAACAGTAGTGAAGCATCTCCGGTGCCAGTCATGGCCAATGCTGTGTGGGCACAGTGGGCACAGATCCTGCCCGCTCTGTATGTCAGCTCCTGCTCCATCCGAGCCCTCCCAACTCCCTCTCTTGCTGTGCTTTCTGCCTGAATCTCCATCAGAAATCTCTCCTAGGACCATTTCTGCGTTGCTTTGTGAAACTTTTCTGGCTTCCTTGTAACACTGACTGTGTTTTTCAGCTTGGTCCATTTTCAGCCGCACAATTCCCTTGTACTGGAAACAAGAGGAACGTGTCACCTCTATGCCACTCTTTAAAGTTACTAAGGAACTTGGACACAGCGAGGGAGAGAGCTATAACAGTAGTATCTTTTCTCCTCAGTTATTCTTGTAACATGAATCTCTTGAATCCCTTGGTGTTCTTGCTCGATTATTCCTAATTAGCATGCTTTCCTGTCCATGGTGATCTGCTCCTGGTCAGGATTTGTGCCCATCACACTGCTGGGTCACCTCCACCCCAGTGGGCACAGGGAGTGAGAGGGAGGCAGCTGGAGACTGTTGTTGCCATCCTGCCTTTAAATGCTTTGGTGCCATCCTTTCTCCTAATCCTGGGGCTTAAAAAGTCATTTGTAAAGCTTTAGAGATGGATGGTTACTTAGGGAAATGGAGCCGGAATGACTTGCGAGCTCCTGGCTCGCAGCTCAGCCTTATCTTGTACATCCAGGCTGCAAGAGACACTAATAAATCCTCTGTTAACTGTTTTCCTGGGGCATAAACCTTTCAGCTGTTAAATATCTTACCTAAGCAGGTAGGTACAGTGCTGCTAAACAGTTTCAGATCATGGGTCTTAGTGTGTCCTGTACATTGTCTGTGTTTCAGAAACTCTGCAGCGATGCTCAGGTGCGAGTGTTCGGCAAATGCTGCCAACTGAAGCCTGGAGGAGACAGCTCTTCCTCCTTGGATAGTTCAATCAATTCATCCTCCTCATTCTCTGATCCAAAAGAGCAATGCCCAAAATACCAGGTGAGTCACTTCTGCCTTTGTTTTTTTGCATAACCCGTGTCAAATACCAGTGTCAGGTGAGGTACTGAATGTTATAAAGTGCTTGAAACCTGAGGCTGGCAGTGGAGAGCAGTTTTCAGTCAACATCTGGCTTTGGTTCTGAGTCAGTAATGTTTAATTCTGTAGCTTTGGGGTTGAACAAGTGTAAAACCAACCAGCTGGGTCTCTTGGGATGCATCTTGAATGGCAGAGATTTCTCCAGGGCATTTGTTCTGTCTCATGACCCAGGTGATAACACTGGTTCGGTACGATGAGACTTGGCACTAATACCTTGTCTTGGTATAGGTGAGAGAGTTTATTTTGCTTTACTGCTAAATACCAGGGAAATAACAGAGAAAAGCACTATCTGTAGGGACAGTCTGTGTAATAGCTTTATAACAAGGGATTCGGTGTGCTTGAGTTACATTTTACATAAGAGATTTTGGCCGTGAGAGTAGCTGGAGTCATCTGACACGGATATATTTCTGTCATCTCTCCTTCCATGGATCACAAGTGTTTTATATTAAGCCGCCCTAAAATAGAACTAAGCCCTTCCTCTCTTTGTAATGAAGTAATTGTGTGTTTGAGGGAAGCTGCTATCTCCACAACCTGTTCTGAAGTACAGTACTACTGATGTCTTAATCTGCCATAGATATAAATGAAGAACCTTTCAGTGCTGACTTTCCCACTGTCACGACAGCTCTTGCTATATTTGGTGAGCTGTGTATTCTTGTTTTCTCTGTCTCATCACACTATTTTCCACAGCTTTAGTAAGGTGGCTGAAGATCTGTTTTCCATTCCTCCCTTCCTGGAAGGGCATTTAGCTGCGGTTCTGAAAGGAAGAGACATTTCTGTCAGCAGCTTCCTTCCAGCACAGAATAACCTCCTTCATGCATTGTGTGATCAAGAAAAATGACGCCCCCCACTATCCAGATACTGTTTCTCCTACTGGGCAGGCTCTGTGCAAACAATGGTCAACGTTATTAAAGGAAATTAACTTCAGTGGTTGGCATGACAGTGTATTTTAAGGCTGTGGAAAGTTTTCCCTTTCAAGTCCCTGTTTCCTCACGCGTATCACTTAGTCAAAACCTGACTGAGTTGAGCTGAACTGGTGTGTGGCTACGTGACAGGCTCAGAAAGTGGTGAGAGAATTCCAGCTTTGGTGGGTCTTCCACAGTGTATCTGTTGTAAACTACCTACTGCATTCCCCATGCTCCTTCCAGGCTTCCCAGCGAGTGAGCAGGGAGTTGTAAATACAACAGTTCTTTGCTGCACCATAAAATTCAGTGTCATGTGTGCAGAAGGGCTGGGGTAAGTTTGTGCAGACATCACTCAGCCTGGCATTCCCCATCTTCTAACTGCGGCGTGTGAAACCTCAGAGGATACTTCATGTACTTGCAGTATTTATAAGTCCTTTTGTTTGTTTGCTTTTGAAAGCTATAAAATAGAAGGCCAAATAATACAATGCTGTAGGACTTTTAAAATAGTTCTTTCTGTTTCCTTGCTTAAATACGCTTGGACTATATATGAGCAACTTTAATTGCAAGCTGGGACACAGGGCTTTGTTCCAGCCTTCCCTATTTTTAATTACGTCCTATCCAGAGCCCTCACAAATGTGATTAGAATCCATTAAGGTGAAGCTGAATTTGGTTCCAAGCTTGCCCACAATTATTTGCACGTATGACACGAGTGTTACCCAGTACCTGCCTGTCTGAAAGTCCTTCTGATTTGTTGATCATGATTTGACATCTATTTGTCCTGCATTTTTAATTGGCATCTGTACTTAGTTATTGCTAAGACAATACAAGCAGCAAGTGGAATATTAAATGCTGTCAATATATTCAGAAATGTAATTTCCAAGTCATGCAAATTGAACTGCCTCTGAGATGCTAACACACACTTGGGTGTATTTTATGATCAGGTTTTACGTGAGCTGGTAAATCTGACCTGGGGCATTGGTCTGTCCCCAGACTGTCAGTGCTGGAGGTTGTGCCCTTTTTGCCAGATGCTCCTTGACTATTTTTTGTTTGAGGTTTTTAATATTTAAGCCCTTTCCTCAGTCGATTGCACTCTCCTTTGGTCTTGAGTGACCTTTCTTTTGCAGCATTAGAGGCCCAAGGAGTTGAGCTGTAGCAGTGTTTCCAGATTACATGTATTAAACATGTGCATCTTCTGTTATGCATGGTAAAATTAAGTGTAGATGCAATGCCAGACTGAAACAGGTCATGGGTGCCTCTTACCCTCTGCCTTCAGCACTGCTTGTGTCTGTCTTTCAGAGGAAAGGGAAACCCCTATAATTGAATTAGGAAGCAGCTGATTTTCACTTGCCTCTTTTTACTTCGGTTGCTTGACAAAGAAGATCAATACTTTCTCTGCGAGCATTTTCCTCAGCTTTAGAATTAGATTTTCACGACAGCAGAAAGTTGAAGCCAAAACCAACCATCAAGGGCTTGACGTTTATTCAGGATGAGTCCTTCCATTGAAGATCTGCAACAGGTTTAAAAATACCCAACGTAACGTTTGGCTGTAGCAATTTGAAGTGTTCTTCCTGGAGGATTTCATGATGCTGCCAGACCTGTCATTTCCTAGAGCCATTAATGTCTGTGCTTATGCTTCCTTGGAGCTGCTGGCTCATCCTGGCTGATTTTGAAGTCTGGTTTTTCCAGTACTGCCTCCAGTGCACCTCCTCAGGCTGGTGTTTCTCTGAGACCCAGCTAAGGATCGGATTTTGCCCTGTCATGTGAACACTAACAAACCCTGCAGTTGTATCCTCATCTTTATAGCTGTGGCTCCTACGTTGAGTCATCCCCTATCTTTCCTGCTCTGATAGCAGATTTCAGAGGTTAACAGGAGTCTGATGAAGTACCATCATCTTAATTGAGAGTGCTTGAGAAGAGCTAAAAATTGAGAAGCCTTCTAAGTGCGTCGCCTTTTGGCTGATTAATGTTCCCTTGTTCCTGCCCTTGCTCTGTAGGGTGGTGTGAGCAGAAACATCCAGGGGTCATTCTCATATGACTCCATACTGCTGGTAGGAGCCCACAGTGTGGACACCCTGTCCTTGATCATGCTCCGAGCTCACTGATGCTGGGTGAAGTAGTTAGATATATTCCAAGCCTGCACAGGAATCCGGGTGAGGATCCTGCTGGTTCAGAGCTTGGGCAAGGGATACGGAGATACTGCACTTGGCATTTTCCAAACACAAGATTATTTCTGTGACTGGATTTAGGAACCTTTTGGAAGGATTACAAAAGAATGTAGTGACAGGACAAGGAGGAATGGCTTTAAGCTGTTCCTAGATACTAGGAGTAGATTCTTCCCTGGGAGGGTGCTGAGGCGCTGGCACAGGGTGCCCAGAGAAGCTGTGGCTGCCCCATCCCTGGCAGTGTTCAAGGCCAGGTTGGACACAGGGGCTTGGAGCAACCTGCTCTAGTGGAAGGTGTCCCTGCCCGTGGCAGGGGTTGGAACTGGATGAGCTTTAAGGTCCCTTCCAACCTGGGATTCTATGAACCACCTGAGCTCTGAGTTAGTCATCAGGATATTTTAAATTGTTCAGGCCAAGGCACAAATGGAGACCCACCACCAATGTTCTTATTTAGAGATGAAACAGCCCTGGATAAAGGGACAGTAATCTCAGTGATCAAAAGTATGCAGACAAGGTGAGTGTCAGCTGAGCAGTCGTCTCCAGTTGATGGCCCTGAGTAACTTCTAATTCTAGGTTTTGTTTGCAGTATTTGCTCTAGCCTGTGATGTGGCACAGTGAGGTTCCTCCTCTCTATCTACAGCATGCTTTACAGCAAACTTTCACCAGCCAAGAAGCACAGCTTAAGCCTCGCATCGTGATGCTACAGCTCTTTGCTATACAAAATACCATCCATGGATAAGTTTTCAATCAGTCTGTGTCAAGAAAGCACTGCTCCAACGCACAGGCTTTAGAAGATCTCCAGGGATCTTGTGATTCTTGTTGTCACGCAGACGCAAGGTTTAGCCTTAATGGTTCTTATTCAGTAAAGTGTGTTACCAACACTTAGACTTTTCAGTCCTCTGACCCAGTGCCATTGCAATCTGCTTTCCCTCACTCCTGTGCTGGGTTAAGTTTGTTGGGTGATTTTAGTAGTTTAGCTCACTGCCAACGTCAAAGTCACTATCTGTGCTGGCATGATCTTTATTGAGCTGGTCAACTTGCTGTGTCCAACAGTGGCATAGCAAGACATTTTGCATATTCATCTTTTAAATAAAGAATATTTCCCTTAGTTGTATGTTCCTAATAGAAGTGTGCTTCTAAAGTCCATAAAACCAGGTGTTGGTGGACTTCTTTTGCAGGGTTCTCGGTGTTCCTCAGATGCTAACATGCTTGGAGAGATGATGTTTGGCTCTGTGGCCATGAGCTACAAGGGCTCCACGCTGAAAATTCACCAGATCCGGTAAGACTGATTTTGTTACTGCTGCTCTTTTCAGAAGACTTACTCCTTAGTGCTAACATGTAATGAATTGAATGCCACAAGTGCAGAGCACAAGGAATTTCTGTGTTTGCTTTAAAGTTATTCTGAGGTCAGTTTTGACACAAAAGGCTCTTTGGGTCTATAAAATCTAGAGGGTTGTGCAATGGAAAGCAAAGCCTGTCTTGGCACTGTGTTTCTGACTGACATCTTCCTTGTTGTCCTCTAGCTCACCTCCTCAGCTCATGCTCAGCAAGGTTTTCACAGCTCGCACTGGAAGCAGCATCTATGGAAGTCTGAATACGTGAGTCCATTGCAAATTGTACCTATTGCACATTGAGCAGGTGAACGTAAGAACACAGAAGACTTTATTTGGACCCTCCAATTCTTACTCTAGAAAAATATCTTCTTATTCCCTGATCTTTTACATCCTGTCACTAGTGTCCTCACCTTCCCCTTGCAGCTGTCTGCACCTCAGTTTGCTTTAAGTGAATAAATGAACCATTCCTTTAATGCTGATATGGTGAAGCTGGATATTGTATAGAAGCATCTGCAACCACCAGAAGAGAAGGGATGAGGACAGAACACTGGGGTTAGGAAATTCAGTCCAAGCTGATGAAAAAGGTGTTATAAAAACATCTGGCTTCAGAAGGTTCAGTGTTTAGTTTTCTGTGTATTAACTGACCCACCTGAGAATGTGGCTTAGGCTATGAAAGCTTCTTATAGTGGAAGCCTGGGTTCTTATCTTGTTCTTTCAATTCAGGCCGTAACAAAGTACCACTGTGTTCTATTGAAATGCAAATCTCTTTTTCTGTTGTATGTTTTATGATTGTTACAGGTTGCAGGACAGTCTTGAGTTCATTAATCAAGACAGCAATACATTAAAGCCTGACCACAGTACAATTATGAATGGACTTCTTGGGAATATAGGTAATTACAAACAGATTTGATTTTCTGGTATCTTTAATTGAGTAATCACAGATTCAAGAATATGAAAGTCTTATAAATAGAATTAAATAGTGGAAAAAAAAAGCTAAAGATAAAAGAGAAAATTAATGTTGGTATGGTTTGGAGGAGAATGAATCGTACAGTTCAAGCAATTGGCAGTGGTTCAATACATACAGCTGTGCATGTGTATATAAAATACATAATAGAAATATTCAGATACACTTAAGTTCACATACAGAAGATGTTGGAAAATACCAGCCTGCAGAACTTCCTAAGCAGCGTATCTCAGATCAGGGAGGAGGGGTTCTGCCTGGCCCAGCTCCATGGTTTATGTTGTTCATAGTTTTCATTCTGTCCTGTACTCTGGCCACTTGAGCACATGTTGGCTGCGTGGTTCATACCCGTCAGAGTCAACCTGGCACCGTTGGGCTGCAGTTCTGATCAGATCAGCCACAGCATCTTCTGTTCTCTCCTCTTTCTCTCTGTCTGACCATGGAAGCTAAGCAGTCTGGAAGAGCCTCTTGGTTCTTGGCCTTCCTGGAGGTGCTGTGGATGAAGGCTTTATGGACATTAGATAACAGAAAGAGGGGAAGGTCTTAGCTTTTCCCCTTGGAAAAGAGCTGATAGTAACATACTCTGCTTGGTTGTTCAGTGTGGCAGCCTGAGGAGCTCTTCAGCACATCCTTCCTTCCCCTTGGTTTAGGCTGTTGACTTCCCAAGCAAATGGCTGTTGTAGCAAGTGAAACGAGGGCTGCTTTTGACATTTGATTTCCAGAATATTGCTATATGTAAAACACACTTTCTAGGCTCGGAAGGAAGGCGCGAACTTGATGACTTAGTTACTCTGACTGGGTTTCTGGCTTTGACATGGGCTTTTGGGTTCAAAAGCTGTACACCTCATTTACAACCATTCCCATTTATAAGGGAAGCCAGTTAAAGTTGTAAGAATGTGTTTATTAAATGCTTCCTGAATTTACTAAGCCAGGAAATTTGGAAAATTGCATTTTTTCTTAATATCCAGTATTCCTTTCAGGCTTCAGTTGTGGTTTTTTGCAGCGAATGAGGTGCCCAATCTAAGATCAGAGAGGAACTCACTTCATCAACTTTCAGGGTTTTGCTGTGGTTTGCACTTGGCAAAAGTTTGCTGTATCACCAGCGTGATCTGAACTGCAAGTTCAAATTCAGCTAACACAGCTATGGGGCATGGACTCACTATGATTTAGGTATAGCCAGTGCCACATGGTCATCTGTGCCCAGCTCTGGGGTGAAGAGGACTCCTGCCCACCATGCAGGATGACTGCCTGGGTGCAGGCACCTTGGTGCAATGAGAAGCGGTGAGATTGCCTGCTGGAAGGGGGTGCTGGAGCTGTCTTTGTAAGGGAGCTGCACAGGTTTGCAGTCAGTTCCACAGTGTGTGTTTGCAGCTCCTGGTTCAGTGAGAGGGAACCGTGGTTAAAGCAGGTGAAGTTAATCTGTAACTGCAGCATTTCTGACCGCTGTGTTCAGCAGCGGGGACTGCTCCTGACTCACTGGCTCTCGCCAGGCTGTGACAGAGAAGGGTCTGTGTGTTTTGGTTGGGAACTATTTACAAGCTGCTTTTTTTAGACACCCTGCTTTAAAAAAAAAAAAGCAGTGGTCATGTCCTTTCCTTTAGTGAGTGAAGAGTTAAGAGAATGGCAGGGGGCTTTGTGGAGCTGCAGCCTCCGTGGTTTGTATAATCACAGAACCATGGAATGGTTTGGGTTAGAAAGGACCTTAAAGCTCCTCCAGTCTCAACCCCCTGCCCCGGGCAGGAACACCTTCCACTAGAGCAGGTTGCTCCAAGCCCCTGTGTCCAACCTGGCCTTGAGCACTGCCAGGGATGGGGCAGCCACAGCTTCTCTGGGCACCCTGTGCCAGCGCCTCAGCACCCTCCCAGGGAAGAGCTTCTGCCTCAGAGCTCATCTCAATCTCCCCTCTGGCAGGTTAAAGCCATTCCCCTTGTCCTGTCCCTACAGGCCCTTGACAAAATTAGAAAGCTTTGAGTGAGCATTACCTTCAAATTTAGGAGTGAGAATGGCAACTAACGCATTAAACATACCCATGCATATCTCCTGGCTCTGTGTACAGCAAATACACTCCTCCTCTGGTACCCCTACAACCCAGTATTACTTTTAGAATGGGCTACAGAGACAACTAATACTGATTTGCTACATGATCGTTTCACTAAACTGATGCACTGGCTGTTCTCAGAACAACTACTTCAGCCTGTAATTTTCTGTCGGTTCTCCTAAGATGAGTTTCTGCCTCCCTTCTCCCCCTTCCTCCCTGTTGTCTTCAGCAACACTGTTCCTTATCCCCACCAGTGTGGATGTTAAACCAAACATTGTACTCCACGATGAATCTCCTGTTTGTGATCCAGTTAGGCTTTGAGCCTGCATAAATTAATCATTTCTCAACTTAAAGAAGGGAAAAGAAAGCACCCTTGGAGAGAAACCTCATCCTTGTATGGGAGGCAGTGTAAAGCTGGGTCTATTATTTCAGTTCTGTTAATGCTATGTAGCCCCACTGTAAGCCGTATCCTTGAATCCATGTTCCTGTTAAGCGTAAGAGCTGTTCTCCTGCATAAACTCTGCATTTATGTTGGCTTATCTCTTCTCCCTGCCCTGGCCCCCTCCCTACGGACCGTTCTGCTTTACTAACCTCATTCTCCCCTGTGTATTTTACATTTTGCCATGTAGGTCTTTCCCAGCTTTGCAGCCCCAGGCGGGCGTTCTCAGAGCAAGGTCCGCTCCGCCTGATCCGGAGCGCCTCTTTCTTTGCAGGTTTGCAGTGTGCTGTGTGCTGTGTGCCTAGTCTAGCTGGGGTGACACAACCGTGGGCAGTCCTAGTTTGGCCCTGGAAATAAGATTTTCATGTGGTTTGCATGGACAGCCGTGCCTGCTCTCTTACCTTTTTGGCTACATGCTTTAAATCCCCAGAGGACTGCAGGCATTTTAATAGTTCCTCCTTGTGTGCTGATTTATTTTGGAAACTTACACGTTTAATGGTGGATTTCATATTTCTGGAAATAATATTTCACAATAGTGTGAAGCTATTTTGATCTGGACTTGTTTCAACCAGACTGTGCAAATTAAAGCTAACCTAGGTTCATTTAAAATGGACATTTCTTGCTTTTAGTGCCTGGGTCTTATTTCCATGGCCGAGTAGCTTTTATTTCACACACGTGTTTGTGAAATGTAGCACATTTAAAGACTATTGAGCCTGAGACACTTGATCTTGTCTATATGCAGCTGTGAATCTGGACAGCTTATGGCTTAGCTGAACAACCAACGCACTGCTCGCAATTTAAAAGTATGTATTTTCTTCAAGGAAGCATTGCAAAATCCTTTAAAAATATATATACAATACCTGAGAAAGCTGGTAGGTGATTGAAGTCATGTTTGTATTGGTTTATGATGATGTTTTCTCTATACACTGGCTACTACCAATGTGACCAACATCCTTTTAGTACATTGAAGTTTCATTGAAAAATATCTGTGTAAAGAGACAAAGTTCTAGTTTGCACTAAAATAAGTGTTTGGACTTCAGAAACATGCATACAAGCTTTTCAGATGAGTGTCTTGGCTTGTTCAGCTAAGCAGCCTTTCTGGGTGATGGCCTTGTGCAGTGCTGTTGATCTGAAGTAATGAGCATGGTTTTGTTTCATTAATTACATGGAGATCTGCAAACAAGAAACGAACTGTATATTCCCCTGCTAATTGGTATTCCTTGTTTTACAGTTCATAGCAACCCTATGGATATGCCTGGGAGGGAGCAGAACGAGGACAGAGACAGCGGGATAGCAAGATCTGGTAATGTCTGTTCTGTGTATTAACCCTGTAGACTCCAAAAATACTCACTGAGACATCTAGACATCATCAAATAGTCTTTCCTGTGCTGAAATGTGCTTGTTCTGGTTTGTTATATGCAAGCATTAATGCATACCTGTATGTATACACACAAGTGTAGGCGTCAGGGGGATTGCATTAGGAACCTCACGGAGGTAATCTCAACACCAGAGCAATTTATTAAAGCCTGCTGCAAATAAACAAGCCAAATTAAATATTGAAATGAGCTGGCAGCATTTCTAAATGATACCTGTTGTCGTCTCCTTTCCAGAGTGAGGAGGATGGTAATGATAAAGCAGGAATTTGCCTCCACAACACCCCCATCCTCCTCCCAAATTCAGGATATTGGGCACTTAGTTAAGATTGGGAAGGCTGTTAAAGGATGTGATGAACGTTACTCCTTTCCACAAAGAACCTATTTCCCGATACTCAGGGTTGATGAGCAAGGTGCAGCCCGTATGTTGTCTTTTATGTAAAGCTGCAGGACTGTCTCACCCTTGTATCTTATTAATGTTAGTGTAAACTGGCTATTTTTAGAGAAGAAACACAGATAAACAAGAGAGGAGGCGCTTGAGAAGCAGCACCAGTTTATCTCGAGGGGCTTCATTTAGTCGCTGGTATTATTTTCCAAGCACTCTTTCTTCTGGAGAGATGTTTATTTATTCCTCTTGTTATTGCAGCATCTCTGAGCAGTCTGCTCATCACTCCGTTTCCATCTCCGGGCTCTTCGTTTAACAAAAGCTGTGCTAGCAGTTACCAGCGGCGTTGGCGTCGCAGCCAGACTACCAGCTTGGAGAATGGGGTCTTCCCTCGATGGTGAGCCGGGGATGAGAGTGCTGGTTCCTGCCCAAGAGTTTTCCATCATTGTCAGCTTGATTCTGCTCTCACTGTTGCTTTCTGTGGGGTATTTGCAGAGGTGTAAGTCAGGCTGCACTCAACGCCTGATCTTTTTTAGGATCTGTTTGCTTCGTGGCATTCCATGTTTTGCACTAACTGGGAAGCCTGCAGCAAGATGTAAACCCGTAGGCTGTACTTCTGAGGATAAAAAGCCCTAAAATCCTACTCAAAACACAAATTCTTGGCAGAGATGGGAGAGAACTAAAATACCATCTTCTGATCCCACAAACACTTTGAATCTGGTTCCAGCTTTTTTGATTGCAGGATCAGTTAAGGGTTGCTTGTCAAAAATGGCATCAGAGGTGATGATTTGACAACTCATGCAAACAACCAGTGTTTCTTGAAGTTAAATGTTCAAAAATTGAATTATACAGGAAATGTACAACTTTAATCAGTGGATTACATTAACTTTCTATTTTTCATGCTTCAAGGTCTATGGATGAAAGCTTTAACTTGTCAGATGACAGCTCTGGTCCTAGCCCGGGAATTGTTAGGAAGAAGAAGATAGCAATTGGGGTTATTTTTTCCCTCTCAAGAGATGAAGATGAAAACAACAAATTTAATGAGTTCTTCTTCTCACACTTCCCTCTTTTTGAGAGTCACATGAACAAGCTGAAGAGTGCAATAGAACAGGTAAACACAGTCTCTTTTGATTCCTGGACTTGTATTGCTGGATGTTTCCCCCAGCCCTGTCAGATGTAGGTCCTAATGCTTATTACTGGTTTACAGAAGTAGGATCAACTTGCTGTTGGGTATAGGAATTGCACCAGAGAAGAGCTTTGCTCCACAACATCTTTGATGATGTTTCTAACTGCTTGTAAAAGCACAACATGGGGAGGACAGAGCCTGCTGCATTGCACTGCAGGGGCTGCTGAGAGTGAGAACAGTCTCTAGAGCTGTACAAGCTTCCAGTAATCCTGAATCAAGGGGGAAAAGTGCTTTTAAGGCCACCTCAGCCTCCCTGTTTCAGCTGTGTCTGACTCTAGTGTATCGCAGGGTGAGGACTTACCTCTAGGCTATTCCAGGCTGTAACTACTGAGCTTCTTTCTTTCTTTCCCTTTATTTTACCCCAAAAATTGAAGTTTCAAATATGTGGTTAGATTTGCTTCAAATCTCTCATCTAGGGGAAACTTAGTGGTTACTTTGCCACAGCAGTGGAAACTTTGGCCCCTTTTATGCCTTGAATGTGACGAGAAGCACAGAAGCAGCCCAGGCTGCAGATGCATGTGCCTCACCTGTCTTTCCTCAGATAAGAAAGTCGACACTGGCATCATCACGTTATCACTTAGGAAAAACTATTTGCATGACTGGTTGCAGGAAAGATAAAGTCAAACACATGACTTTGCTTTCCATTTTCTGTGCTTCTGCAGCGCTGTGTCACTTATCTTGTTTAATGATTGTTTTCAAGGCTATGAAAATGAGTCGCCGATCAGCCGATGCCAGCCAGCGGAGTTTGGCGTATAACAGGATTGTTGATGCCCTGAATGAATTCAGGTGAGCTGTTGTCTCCGTGTGTTTCTGTCTTCAAAAGCACTCAAGTCTGCTTTAGAGGGATCTTAGCTGCAGGGTAAGTAACTCGTAGCGTCTAAAGTCCTCTGCAGACATACGTACAATGCAGGTATTGGTGATAGGAAGTCATAATCCGTGTACTTGGATATTGCCAACTGTGTGTATCCATCAGGGCTTGGTGTGAACAGGACATAAGTGATGAAGGTTTTCTGTGCTTTAGGTGGAAAGGAAGCTCCCAGCAACCTTTTAAATTGTCTTTTATGGCCCACTGAAATAGGGAAAAGAATTGCAAAGGCATGTTAGGGAAATCCTCCTCTAGTGTATGTTTTCCTGATGCATGAGCAAAGCAGGACCTTTACCCTGCTCTAAATTCCTCTCTAAAGGCATTTCAGATAACCAGCTACAGAGGAGGGGACTATCTTTGTCACACAGTAAAATGCAGCACTGTAATCGCTATCAGTACCTGCAGAGCGTCTCTGCTCAACAGTGAAGACACCAAGTAACACAGATAAGCACATCCCTGGCATTTAACTGTATTTTTTTCCCCGTGGTTTAAGTCATGAGGAGGGAATTAAATGAAATCCTTCTGTTTCAAGTGATTCATCTCCTCTCGCATGGGAGTGGCAGGGTGCTTCCTTTACAACCAGCGCAGAGCTACTTTCTAAAGACTTTATAGGAGACAGTGCTCTGATGTTATAAAAGGAAAATCCTGACTTCAGGATGTACTTTACAGAATATAGCGAAGGATCCCGAGGGCTCACTCCTTTCTGTACAATCCACTTCCTACCTGAGCGCCGTGGAGTAGGTGGTGTTGCAGGATGCAGGCACAGTGTATTTTTAAACTGCATTTATGTTTCAGAACCTCACCTCTGGGCAGCCGCCAGGAAGGGCAGAGGATCTGTTCCGTAGGGACAGGAGGCAGGGAAGGGAGAGCACGTGGGGCTGCGGTGAGAGGTGGATGGGATAAGCTGTGCCAAGAGAGGGAGCAGAGGGAGCTCGTGACTGCTGGGAGCTGCCGATCCTGCCCAGGGGCCTGAGACGAGTTCAGCAGCTCCGCTGCCCCCAGCCCTGCCTCTCCTCCCCATTCACTCCCGGAGCCGGTTCTCAGCATTCCCACCTCCCCAGCTGTCTTCCCAAATCCTCTCCCAAACATTCCCCCTCAAGATACACTCAGTGGACTTTGCCCGATCTGCTTTGTCCTTCCAAGTTAAACAGTTCCAGAGCGCTGGGGAGGGGCGCGTGTCCCGAGTCCCGCGTAGGAGAAGTAACCCTGACCACACAAACCCCACTTGGTTGCTTTTTCCTCCTCCTCCTCGGGAAGCTCAGTGGGATGGGATGAGGAAGGCTGCTGGGGGGCTGAGGAGGGGAATCACATCCCTGTGGATTGGCACTGTCCTGCGCTGGGAGCATTCACATGACACAGCCATTGCGCAACCAGCGCTGGGAGCGTGTGTCTGAGCACCAGTTTCATGCAGAGGTTTCCATGGTGATATAAATATTGCTCTTTAGTAGTGTAACGAGGTAAATTAAATCCAGTTTAATTCTGTATAAATGAATTTCCCGGGGCTGCAGCCTTCGGCATGGCTGCTTTGGGTCTGCTGGTTCATCTTTGCAGTGGGTGCACCAGCCCATGCGCCCAGCCTGGGCAAGGTCCTTGTGGCTCGGGATGACAGCATGTGCTGCCATCCAGAAGGGTGTTCCTGTGGCACACAAGAACCACTTGCTTCTCAAAGCAATGCAATACGTGTCTGGTAAGGAGTGGGGGGAAATAGGCATATTTAAATGCTGCAGGCTGGATGCAAAGATGCTTTGGCGCAGGTTCAGCAAACCCATTTAGGCCACGATTATCTCTTTAGGCGTCTGCTTTCCCACTGGAGTCACGGGGAAGTCAGGAGCCAGAGTCCTTTGGTGAACCTGAGACTTGCGTCGGTTCCTGCCCTCTTAGCAAATCATGCTGGAGGGAAGAAGGGTGCTGACTTCAGTGGGTTGGTGTTTCTAAAACGTAATCCCGTGCTGCATTAACTCATTGCAGTCTTTGGTTTTTTGGAAGGAGCGTCTTCTTTTCCTTCCTTTCCCCTCTCCTTTTTCCTTTGTCTGCTCTTTCCTCTCCTCTGTTCTGATCTTTCCCCTTCTGCAAGGGGAAAGCAGCTTCTAGGCTGCTTCTGCAAACTGATGCTGTTGATAACTCTGCCCTCAGTTTGGTGCTCGGCTCCAGGCCTATCCTTATATCACTCACTTTACAGCAGTTCTGAATTTTCTGAAGCACTGCTGGATTTAGCTATTAACACTTCATTTGGAGGCTTAAAGCTCTCCTTGGCTGTCAGCTGTGCAGACACATGACTTACGAAATAAGCTACTGTACTTGCATAAACATTTTGGCTCCCTCTTCTCTGAGGCCAGTGCAGCACATTGGTAATGCAGATTATGCATCTCCTTAATACCTGTGTGCAAGTGCACAGACTGGCAGGGAAACACCGAGCACAGGAGCTGGGGAAGCACCTCTCTGCTGTCTGGCAGCCAGATTGGATCCAGGTTTGTGCCAGTCGTTTGTAAGCAGCTTATGCTGCTGTGAAGCCAGGGGTGCTCAGCAGTGCAGGCTGGCCCCTGTGCCCTGCTCCAGCACTCCTGCAGTGACTATTGCCTTTGTTTTCTTCTTTTTTAAGGAAAAATCATTTTTAGAAGGAAAGGATGGGGATAGGGAGCAAAAGCATGTGAGTTCATCACAGAATACAGACCGGTTTGTGTTGGGAGGGACCTTAAAGCTCCTCCAGTTCCAACCCGCTTCCACTAGAGCAGTCTCCCCTCTGGCAGGTTAAAGCCATTAGGAGCTGCCCAGCGCTGCAGGTTGGAGTGTTTCCCACAGGGTGGAAGGGAGCTGCAGAGGGATGCTCTCATCCACGTTCAGTCTGTGCAGCACCAGGGGATGTGTCTCAGACTGATACTACTCCAGTACAAAGGCTGATACTAATCCAGGACAAAGGCTGGGAAGGTTTGTGGTGTGTCTGGGTGAGGAGGGAGCAGCTCGACACCCAAGCCACGGCCGTGCTGTGCCCAGGGCAGTGCTGTGTGTACCCCAGTGCCATCTGCACCCACAGAGAGACAAACCCCAGCGGGTTTGCAGGAAGGGGTTTGCTCAGGGCTTCGTTTTCGCTGGGCTGGGTTTGGTTTCAAGCCGCTGTTCAATGCAAAGGTGTTTCCTGAGCAGCTTCCCCAGCCCCTGCTGCACCATCACTGGTGCTGAGGTGCCCGTAAGCTGCAGCTGGAGTTCAGCCCCTAAATATAAACCATTTTAAGTGCACTTGGCACAGGGTGCCCTGAGAAGCTGTGGCTGCCCCATCCCTGGCAGTGTTCAAGGCCAGGTTGGACACAGGGGCTTGGAGCAACCTGCTCCAGTGGAAGGTGTCCCTGCCCGGGGCAGGGGTTGGAGCTGGAGGAGCTTTAAGGTCACTTCAACCCAAACCAGGCTGGGATTCTATGAACCCTCAAAGGAACTGATTCTATCATTAACTGAACTTTCCCTCACATGCCGATGCTGATGCTGGGGGGTGGCAAACAGAGGGGGCTGCGTGCTCCATATGCTGAGGGGGGTTAATCTGATTTCTAACGATTGTTATCTTTCAAATCCTACTGACCTCCCCATCGTGTTTTGGACATTTTTGTTGCCTTTTTTCCTTTCTTTTCTCCCTTTGTTTCGGTTGGCTTTTTCTTTGCATTGCCGTTTCTCCCCAGGCTGTGTTTCTGTTCCCTCCTCACTGCAAGCAGCGGTTCCTCCTGCCTTTGCCGTGCTGGAAAGCAGCTTCATCCTTGCCCTTGGTCTGTGTGGCAGCGCTGCCGGTGCGGGCTGGAGGGTTCCCTGTGCTGCAGTCACATGCCTGCTGGCCGGGGGCCAGGGCAATCTGATCTGGGGCTGAGGAAACACTATCGGCCGCAGATGCAGCCAGGGTTACCAGAATAGTAAATAACAATCACAAGACTCGGGCTATCTGTTCAACGAAAACAAATACTTGAAAACGTTGCCTTTAGGACAGAAGTAGTTTCTCTCTTTTTATCAAAACAACCGAGCTGCAAGAGGCTGGGCACGGCTTAGTTTGCACAGGAAGGAGAAGGGAGCTGTGTGTTATGTTATGGGATTTATCTTCAGTTTCTGAGGTCAGCTGTGGCTGGGGGGTGTAAGATTTGATCCTTGCTTTGAGCTTTGAAGTGCCTGGACTGGAGGTTTCTCCCTTGCTTTGGGCCTCTTTAACATCCACTCCAGTTAATGGGCTGTGAACAGGAACCTTTCCTTAATAATCCCACCTCTAGTGCTGCTCTGAACTGGCCCAGCCAGCAGCAAGCCCTTGGCGGGGCTGTGGTGCTGGTGAGCACAAGGATAACTTGACTTTCCCTTCTCCAGCCCACTGACTGTTTCTGGCTTTCCGTATCATCCCGGTGCCAGTGGAGCATCTGGAAGACTAACCTTTGAGGAAGTCAGGGTTGATTTTGGCTACTGTGAGCATGCAGGATGGATTTTCATAGAACCCCAGCCTGGTTTGGGTTGAAGGGACCTTAAAGCTCGCCCAGCCCCAACCCCTGCCCCGGGCACGGACACCTTCCACTAGAGCAGGTTGCTCCAAGCCCCTGTGTCCAACCTGGCCTTGAACACTGCCAGGGATGGGGCAGCCACAGCTTCTCTGGGCACCCTGTGCCAGCGCCTCAGCACCCTCACAGGGAAGAGCTTCTGCCCAAGAGCTCATCTCAGTCTCCCCTCTGGCAGGTTCAAACCATTACGCTTGTCCTGTCCCTACATCCCTTGTCCAAATCCCCTCTCCAGGTTTCTTGTAGCCCCTTCAGGCACTGGAGCTGCTCTAAGGTGTCCCCGGAGCCTTCTCTTCTCCAGGCTGAACAAGAACATTGTATTTAGTGCAGACTGGTAGAAGAAACGAGGCAGAGAATGCCACTGTCCCCCACAAACCCCATCTTCTTGAGCAGCCCCAGTGACTGTGGCATGGTGCACAGTCACCCCTGGGGTCCGGTCACTGCACAGCTCTTTCTCCTCGGCCATGGAACCACCATGGAGTAACTCCTTCCTCCCCTGAGCACCCTCGTCCCACGGCTGCCGTGCCAGGCTCTGCTTCCCAGGGAGCTTCCCTTTAAACACTAACCCACGGAAGATTTGGCAGCTGCTGCTGGAGTGTGTCTGCCCAACGTGCACAGTCACTGCTTTACTGCTGCAGGGGTCTATACACGGTTAGAACGATGTATCCAGAGAAGATCTGGAGAAATCGGAGGCGATAATAGGGATAATCGTGTAAATCTTCCTCTTGTAAAGCAAAAACACCTCTTCTGGAAATAGTGCATTTGGAGAACGGGGAGAAACCTGAACTGATCCATCGCTTCCTTTGTTGTTTTGGGTTGTTTTCAGGCTCACGTTTTTGCTGTGATGAAAATACAGGTTCTTGTGGTGTCATAATGTAAGCACTGTACTTCAGACTATAATTACTTTAGATTCTAGAGGAGTTTAACAGTGATCTGAAGGGTTTTAATCTGGTGTTCTACTGCAGAGCCAAAGTCCTAATAACACATTCGCTGTCCTCTGTAGAGTAACAGAGGATGTGGGTAGGTGCAGAGTCCTTGTACCCAGGCATAATTGTGACTCTCCCATGCTGTATTTAATGCTAAAGAAGCAAGTTGGACCCCTGCTCCCCAAATCCAACCTGTGGGGGGTTTGGCCTAGAGATAAACCAAGTTTTGAGAGCAAGAAAGAAGTTGAGGTATTTTGGTAAGTCAGATACACATAAACCTGCCCTAGTTGTAAGTCAGGCAGAACTGTAGAGGAATCACATGTTTTGAATGAAATGGAGAGAAATCAGGGAGATGGCAACAACAAATCCTTCAGTTCTTCTCCATGCAGAGCAGGGCAGATACTGACTTTGGGCAGTGAATGTTACTGTGTTTGGGAGCAGCTTAGGTAGATGTGTGAAGAACCTGTGAGGCTTAACACTCTGGTGGATGGGTGAATTCGTACTGTCTAATGAACATGGTTTGGGTGATGGTTTGGGAGAGAAACTTCATTCCTGATAGAAATGTCAGCTGGAACTCACTGTTGCAGTAAATCCTTTGAGTTGGGATCTCTGCCTCTGGGGTTTTTTGTTTAGTCTGAAGGATTTTGGGGTTTTGTTTTCCAGAACAACTATTTGCAATCTCTACACGATGCCGCGGATCGGGGAGCCTGTCTGGCTTACGATGATGTCGGGGACACCGGAAAAGAACCAGCTTTGCCATCGCTTCATGAAGGAATTCACTTTCTTGATGGAAAATGCTTCTAAAAACCAGTATGGTGGATTTCAGTTCTTAAATGACCCACGTGTTTATGCCTTTTTATTTCAAACCGATTTTTGAATCAGGCTTTAAAGTCCTGGTAATCAAAGATTTCAAAGGCCATCCATAAACACCTCCTTTTTAAAACAAAGCTAAGGTATCCCATTAAACGCCTGCTTCCCTACAGTCCTCTGCATCTTGGTAGAGACTGAACACTTGAAACAGGTCCATAGGAAGCGCGTGATGGGTGTGTATGTCTGGAAGGGGGTGAACATGCCTTATGAAATGCATTAATCTGCCTTTCAAAATCAGTTATCATATGACGAGCAGGGTTAGACATCCAGCTAGAGCCGTGTCTGCAACACTGTCTGACCGCAAATTGCTCTTAACCCCGACTTCTGTGAGATGCCACTAAAGGAATGGTGTGTTTCATTGGTGCTCACCTCTCTGCCCTCTGGCCAAAGCCACGAGCAGTTGTTAGAAACTGAGACAGAGAATGTTCTTGATAAACTCGGGAGAATCTGATAAATTTACTCTTTTGTCAACACTTCATCCTCCTTCCCCAGGGCATGAATAGGGGAAGCTTTTAAAGCGTTTGGCTCCATTGAAGTCCTAAAACGAGCACAAACATGTGAAGTTGGAGTGGGAATGGCACTGGAAACCAGCTGTTAGCTCCAGGGAAGCTACTCTCTGCAGGGTGGGAAAGGGAAGGGGCTGCTCCTCACCATCTTCCAGCCTTGCCACCAACGTTGTCACCTTCTCTCTCCCCGAGTGGGAGGTGACAGCAATCGGCATGGTCCTTCTCCTGCCTCAGTGCAATGGGAGAAGCCACAGGGAGCTGTGAGGGGTTCAAAGGTGTTTTCTTAAAATGAGTTCCTTGGATTAGCCCCTTCGGTCCCTGCCATTCCGAGCCCTTGGTTGCATTTCAGTTGTCATTTGTTCGGGTTTGTTTGCTTTATTTAAAGTACAGTAAGATTCACACTGATGGAAGCAAGAGGAAAGTCAAACCCTGTATCCTTTTCAATCCAGTTCTAAATCTCCTTTTCTCCTTTGGCTGCCTCCAGTGAGGAAGCAGCTAAATTTAAGCTGCAGGTTCCTGATGCTGCACATAAACTATTGAAATAGCATTATTTTGGGACTTGGGTGTTGGACTTTCCCTCCCCAGCACCTGAACTGCTGCAGCAGCCGCCAGCACCATCTGTCGGCACATGGGCCTTGGGCTGCGCTTCTGCTTGGTCCTCCTGCCAGGAACAGGGACTGGGAAGCAAAGTCTCCCTCCATGGAGCAGAGTGCTCTGTCACTGCCATGCCTCAGATAGCTCACATTCTTCAGAAAGGTTTTCCACTTCACTTGCTCAGCTGGTGAGGGCTGTTGTGCCAGGGTAAGGACCCAACCTCACTGGCTGAGCTGCAGAACTTTGGGGGGTCTAGTTTTGGAAAGGAGCAGCCACATGTGCTGAAATTGCCTAACAGTTAGATGAAAGAACACGACACTTACTTAGCTGTCTTATAGGTTTGGTAGCAATAGTCTTCCTCCCCATCAGTAGTCTCAGATCTTAAGGGTTTGGGATCTCCTTCCTGGAGTACTGAGGCCACACAGTGCTACTCTTACCTTACAGCGAGCAAAGTAAGTTGGTTTTCAGATGCTGTACATCATAATGCTTGCAAAATAGGAAGTCTCGTGATTATTGCTAAACAGAGGGGCTGAGATGCCACAAGTTTAAAATATTTTCTTTTGCTTTAAATCTTCTAAAAAAGAGCTTTGCAGGGTGGGAGGGAAGCTGCAGCCCTCCCTTCTCTCCCCAAAGACCTCAAGGGATGATCTCTGCTGACACTGTTAGGTTGTTTCTGCAATCCTCGATTCGTAGAGGCTGCAGAACTGCTGTCAGTTTGACACTGTGAGTGTGTACCTGGAAATAATGCTGTTGAACATTGTGCTTTCAGGTTTTTACCAGCTTTGCTGACTGCTGTCCTGACTAACCACTTGGCCTGGGTCCCCACCGTCATGCCCAACGGCCAGCCGCCCATCAGAATCTTCCTGGAGAAGCATTCTTCCCAGAGCGTGGACATGCTGGCCAAAACTCATCCCTACAACCCGCTGTGGGCACAGCTCGGTAGGTGACAAACATCTCCAAACCCCAACAGCTTCGCATCGGTGGGTATGTGTGTGGTGGGTTTTATGGATGCTTATTACTTCCCCACAGAGTTAATTCTTTAAATCCAAAAGGAGACAAAAGTGTGGATTTCAAGCTATATTTCACTTTATTTTTTATATGTGCTTTAATTTCTTAAGGCATTAGCAATTAGAAAATGACAGCCGAAAACTCAAGCCCTCTTTAGTCATCTGCAGCAGGTCTCTTAAAGCCGCCTGCTCTGGTGATGATGGGAGATTCCACTCTTCCTGTCATCCCTCTGTAAGGAAGATCACTTTATCTTTTGGGGATGCTGTTGTCAATAAGCCTCGTTTTGGAAAGAACAAATCAAGGAAATCCATCTTTTGATAAGGCATGAACATGGTCTCAATACAACAGGCAAAGGAGTAACACAGTGCAGGAAATCATGATGAGCAACCCACTAGGTCAGATCTCAAAGCTCAGCTGAGTAGGTAGCTAGATACACTGTCTTCTGATTGCTGAGTATGGGAGATGAGTGAGCTTCCTACTCTCTGGACAGATTGTCCTGCTCTGCACACAAACTGCAATGGAATTTGGTTAGGGAAGGGAAGGGAAAGTTATGCAAGGTTGCCTTATTGTGGTGTAGGCAGGAACGGCCAGGGAGTTGGCAAGAAGACTTGATTTCAGCACTCACAGGACTCAGGGGATATGCTCTGGTTAGGCTGGCCTTCAGGGCCTCTTGGATTCCTTGCCCCCTTATCCCTGCATCATGTGCTTCTGGAACAAGCCATGCACAGGCACTTCCCCATGTGAATCTGGAGTACAGTCAAAGCAACTCATCCAACCCATAGCAGAGCTCCAGGGGAGTGAAGGGAAGGAGGTTGGCTTCAGCTCTGCACCCACCACTGTCACTTTTGCCCTCTCTCTTGGCATGGGCTTGTTCCTCCTCAGAGCTTTCTCCCTGTGGGTAAAAGTTCAGCCGTTTCCAGACTATCCAGGGTAATTCAGAGCAGATGCCTCCTGTCTCCCGTGGCTATATAAGGAACCCAGGAGATGTGCCTCCAAAGCTAGGCACTGAAGTTAGGTGCTGTGAATGCTCCCTAATGTGTGAGATCAGATGTCTCCCTGACCAGTGTGTCACCTTACGTACGATACCAACAGCATCTTTGGGGTTCTCTCTGTTGAAAACAGAATACTAGCTTAGCTGTCATCACTCTTCTGCTTTAGCATTTTCCTGTTGTAGATCTGGCTGTTGAAAACTGGCCACAACAATTGTCTGATAGAAGAATAATTCATTTTAAAGATGCAAACTAATTGTCTCCTTCCTGTTTTAGGTGACCTGTATGGGGCTATCGGATCGCCTGTGAGATTAGCAAAAACAGTCGTGGTTGGCAAAAGGCATGACCTGGTACAGAGGTTGCTTTATTTCCTTACTTACTTCATCAGATGCTCTGAACTTCAAGAGACGCATCTGCTAGAAAATGGGGAAGATGAAGCCATTGTCATGCCTGGAACTGTTATAACAACCACGCTGGAGAAAGGAGAAGTAGAAGAATCTGAGTATGTGCTTGTCACGATGCACAGGAACAGGGGAAACCTGCTACCAACGGAGTCTGAAGAGACAAGAACTCCCAACTGCAGCTGTAAATACTGCAAGTGCCCCATCTCCCTTGCACAGAACATAGAAGGTGTTTCACAGCAGGAGAGAGAAGACGCACAAAACACTCCTAAGGTAGAGCTGGAAACTTCCTCGGATGAGAACAGAACTATTGTTCCTGACGACTGCCAGGAGGATGCTGTTGATGTGAAGCAGCCGCGGCCCTGCCTGGACACAAAACTGGAGACCGTGGTGTGCGCAGGGTCAGCTTCACCGGAGAAGCGTGTAGGGCCGGAATGTGGTCTGGAGCCAGGGGCAGACGTGTGGAGGAAGGACGAGCCGCTGGAGCCGGGCAGCCAGGCGGTGGGCGGAACGCGGTCACCCGGCATCGCGGTGGAGAAGAAGCCCCCGGATAAGCTCTTCCGCGACGCGTTCCCCTGCGGCGCTGCCGAGGCGCAGACAAAGGTGACTTTCCTCATCGGAGATTCCATGTCACCCGACTCAGACATCGAGCTCAGGAGCCAGGCAGTGGTGGAACAAATCACCAGGCATCACAGCCCGCCAGCGACGGAGGAGGGAGCGTCTGCTGATCAGAACTGTGAAGCTAAACAAGCTGTTGAGGACCAAAATAGAGACTGTGGGACAGCTGAACCCTTTCCTCCCGTTGCGAGTGAGCATCAGAGCTGGAATCCAAACCCGTACAACGCCGAGAGCATGAGTCTGTTTGATGAGTATTTCACTGATGACAGCTCAGTTGAAACCCGGACTGCTGACGATATTCCAGGGCAGGCAGCTCCGGACCTCCTTGCTCACAACAGTGGTTTAGAGTTCTCTAAAAAGCTCTGTACAAAGAGCAGCAAACCACCGAGTGAGTTTTGTAAGTTTATGGACTCTGTTCGACAGGAGACCTACAAAAACTGCTTCAATGAGCAGGACCAAAGAGAGAAAATCTCTATTCGTGTCCCCCATGGGGACAGGGAAAACGTAGAGAAAAAAGTCGCCCCGGGAATTGACTGGGACATTCCAAGAAATGAGAGTTCAGATAGTGCCCTGGGTGACAGCGAGAGCGAGGACACCGGTCATGATCTAACGAGACTAAGCGGGAACTATTATGGAGGAGAGCAGGAAGACTGGGCAGAAGAATATGAGATTCCCTTCCCTGGGTAAGTAGCTTTCAGCAGTAGTGGAGCCTAAAAATGATAGAGCCTCTTCTCATGTCACATGTTTGGAGGAATGTAGCCAAACTTGCCATCAGAGGTTGGAAAAGTGTCTCTTGAGCTTGCTGGTTGTAAAAGAATACAGAGAGATCAGTGGTCTGGAAAAAAGTACTAATTGTGCATTGAGACCTTGGCTTGTGTCCTCTCCTTCCACAATGGGCTGGCTGCAAAAGCTGACTTCAGGCTCTTCCTTGTTAAAAAGTGCTTGAGTAGAGGTTAGAAGAGATGATAGAAGTGAAAATGCAGCTTCCCTGTCAGCTGAATTTGTTGTTTACTGTTGTCCACCTCTTTGCTGTGCCTTTCTTGCAGGTCAAAGCTAGTTGAAGTGAACTCTGTCCAGCCCAGTATTGCCAATTTTGGAAGATCCTTGCTAGGTGGCTACTGCTCGTCTTATGTCCCTGACTTTGTTTTGCAAGGAATCGGAAGCGATGAGAAGCTGAGGCACTGTTTGGTGTCAGATTTGTCTCATGCTGTGCAGGTAATTAAGCTATATTTGGTAAATGCATCTCTCGCAGTAGGCAAAGGCAAATGTTTGTGAATGCACAAACCTGCCAGAAGGGGAAATATTTACCTCCAGTCCCAGGTCACCAATTTTGAGTACTCCCTCATTTACATCTGGAAAACATGGGTGTTTCCCTGCAGATCTGGAGCACAGATTCCCACTGAAGCCAGCCGAGGGGCTTGTGCCCTTGGGAAGATGGATCCCTGTGCTGAGCCATGGAGAAACCACTGTCACCTATAGGCACAGCAGCCACTGATGGTTGTGTGCCCACAGGGTGGGATGATGTTAGACAAGACCAAGGGCTGACGTTGCTGTTCATCCCTTCCCGGGCACGGTGTCCTGCTGCAGTGGTCACGCAGGAGCTCCCTTTGCTCCCTCCTTTCCTCAGGCTGTCACTGAAAAGCATGATCCTGCTCCCTTGTTTATTCCCAAGGGAATGGGGAAGGACCCACACGCAGAGTAGGGAGCAGGCAGTCCCCTGGGAGCCTCCGAACGTCCCCTTCTTCCACAGCTCTCCAGTTAAGAGATGCATCACGTTCTCCACGTTACTGTCCCCTTTCCTTGTGCCCAGCTCTGCAGGGGCTGAGTTTCATTCCCTGCGTGCTTGTTCTAGGGGTACTTAAGCCGTGTATGAAGTGTAACTGAACTTTAGGCAACAGAGGCAGCAGTGTGAGGTAGCTGCTGCCAGGAAACAGATGTGTCTGAAATACAACCTAGCTGTGGTGCACGTCCATCAGGAGACTTGGATTTCAATTGCAGAAGAGGGTATGAAAGGGCTGAGCAAGATTTTATGTGCTTATCTTAAAGGAAAACAGAAACTGCATCCCAGCCCTGTGTGACATCCCTGGGGCTCTTTGGAAGGAGATGCTCCCTAACATGAGGTCCAGCCCCAAAAAGTACTGAGGAACGACAGTGGGTTCCAAATGGTCCCTTTAAAACCTCCCTGGCTGGGAGGAGTGGAGGAGCTGGCGCAGGCTTGGCTCCGGACTCCCTCTGCTGGCCTTCCCAACAGGGGAATGCAGCGACAACCGGCAGTAAACCCGACCTGTTCGCACTGCCTTGATGAACGGCAAGTTGGGGCTTTGGTACTCTGAGTTTTAGGGTTTTAAGATATACTTTAGATAGGTCAGAGCTCTCTTTATATCCAATATCAAAAGATACAGTTGTCAGCCAGTGACTCACTTCCAACCCTGGAAGAAACTGTAAAATAGCAACTATCCTCCTAAGGCCGTGCCTTGCTCACAGTAACGCTCTGATCGTAATGGAGGGACACGGTGTTAGCTCATGATGCTGTGTTTCAGACAAAGCAGTCTCTGGGATGCCATCCCTGCTCTCCAGGGTGGACTTTGTAAAGAGACCGTGGTCACTTGTCCTCCTCAGCGCTCTGCTATCCCTGTTTTGTTTCCAGCATCCCGTCCTGGATGAGCCGATCGCGGAAGCCGTCTGCATCATTGCAGACACGGACAAATGGACGGTGCAAGTGGCCAGTAGCCAGAGGCGAATGATTGACAACAAGCTGGGGAAGGAAGTGTTAGTGTCGAGTCTCGTCTCCAACCTGCTGCATTCCACTCTTCAGCTTTACAAGCATAACTTGTCTCCAAACTTTGTAAGTACGAGTGAGGATGGAGAGGGCAGTGGCAGCATCCTCTCACCGCATGGCTTCAGGAGGTTGTGAGCTTCTGCTTGGTTTATGTACCCAGAGACACAGTCTCAGTAGCCAGCACGTCCCCTGATGGAGCTGTTTGAGCTGCCCGTTCAAGCACTGCTTTGTAATCAAGGCAGCTGTCTCATTAATTCTGGTTTAACATGCAATCAAAGGCTTCTGCTCAAAAGTAAGAGTCTTGCCAGTGAGTATCTTACTAATTATTCTCCTAGACACAGCCACGGGAAGGCAGTAGGTGTTTGGGGTCCGTGCTGTGTGGCTCTGCGGCTGGATGCAGTTTGGATACGGCGCGGTCCTCTCCCTGACACAACTCTCTTTGCTTTCTAGTGTGTTATGCACCTGGAAGACCGGCTGCAGGAGCTCTACTTCAAAAGCAAGATGCTGTCCGAGTATCTGAAGGGCCAGATGAGGGTTCACGTGAAGGAGCTGGGCATGGTGCTGGGGTAGGATCACAAATCCCTCCGAGCAGTGCTGCCCCGGGTTTCCTGGTGCCACATCCTCCGCCTGGGCTTGTTCTAAGCGCAGTGAAATGGATTCCTAAATGGGACTGGAACCGTGGTGTGGCATAAATCACCCATGGCCGCGGGCTTCTCCTTAGCCATTGCTTGATCCCGAGGATCCCCCAGCCTTTCTCTCTTCCCTCCGGGCAGGAAGGTGGGCTCAGCACTCCAGAGCTTGTCAGACTCTTTGCTTAGTTAGTCAGTCACCACTGAACAACGTGGGGCACCTGATTGCCCCAGCTTGACTTT
>NW_009927007.1:10874-16375 GCF_000696875.1 Nestor notabilis | reverse complement strand
AGAAAACACCCTCTGGATCATGTAAGGCACATAGTGCCTCCCTGTGGGTGTGGGGCAGAGGCAGAGAAGCTATTTAAGGCGTGTTTATAGGAGGGCTCTGAGTAGCTTTTTATGCAGAGGAGCACAGGGTGAGCAGGAAGGCGCACGGAGCACGTGTGGAGCTGGAGATGGGGAGCTGCTGCAGTAGGTCAGCCTAATCCTCGGCTCCTGTGCGTTGTCCCCCAGTTATTGCTCCTTTACTTTGAGGGCAGGAGGGAATCTGCTGTTTTCCTCCCTCTGTTTGCCTTCTCACCAGTTCGTGGGCCCTTTGAGAAGAACCCCAGAGTCAGGTAGGAGCTGCACAGTGCAGAGCTGTCGCTTGTTGGTGTGAGCTGGAGGGGGGTTAGCGGCCGGCTGGAGGCTGGAGCGTGTAACCCGGCTGGCAGGGCTGCGTTAGGAGGGAAGCACAGTGGGATTCAGTTTTCCAGTGTCCTCCTTCTCGGAGCTGGACACGCTCATGGTCCACGCAAAGGCCTGGCTGGAGCATGGTGACCGATGTGTGTTTCGGGTTGGATTAAATGTGACTCTTTTGCTTCCTTTTAGGATTGAATCCAGCGACCTCCCTTTGCTGGCAGCTGTAGCAAGCACTCACTCTCCTTACGTTGCCCAGATACTACTTTAAAATGCCAGAGGCTGTAGATGTTGACTTTTTTTCTCCCTCTCTGGAAACAAAGTGGAAGAAGACAACTTGTTCTGGCTCCTTTCTCTTTGAAGCCATTAAAACAAACTGCTCGTTGAGCTGCAGCACCTCCATATATGACTGCACATTATGCAAACACTTGGAGGCTTTTCCTCTCCCGCTTGGTCGTTTATAAAGAAGGATAAAGAAAGGAAAACAGAGTGAGCCTGAGATTCCAGCCACACGAGAGTTCAGCAAAAGCTGAAGATCTGCATCTTTTAGCAGCTTCTGCCACCATGGCCAAGTGTAACTTGTACGGGGGACGTGAGGAAGAACTGCTTTGAGGAATACATGATGCCGTCACTGATGATGAACTTACGAGGGGACGCAGCAGCTGCCTTCAGCCCAAGGAGGAGCTCGTTCAGTCTCTAACTCTCAAGCTGCAACGATTTGTAAACAACTTCTCCTTTTTCATGTCATAGTCCAGTTCTGGACACTTCCCAGAGGAAGAACAGGGGTTGGGATGGGGGGGGGGATGTTTTGTAAAAAGCTTATTAATGAAACTCAGCTCCAAAGTTAATTTATGATCTTTCTCCTGGGGAGAGGGAATAGTTGGGATGGGGGGGGAGGAGGAGGAGGAGGAGGAAAAGGCCAACAGCAGTGGAGATTCTCTTTCTTGGCTGGATGTTGTAACCAGTATTAAATGTTTATAATGTTTAAATGTTGCTTTATACCAAGTGATGCTTTTCTTCCACAACGTAATCAGAATGTTTAAAGAAAAAAATCATCTCTAAGGGAGCGTTGGCTGCAGTTTCCCCACAGGCCCCAGGTGACTCGACTCTTACCTCTTAACTTTTTTATGGTCTCTAATATTCTTGCAACATCATCTTCTTTTTACAGCAGTCAGTCAGCTATTGAAGTGATGACCTAGAAACAATTGTACCAAAGCAGTGGGGAAGAAGTGAATAGACTATTATTACCCTTAAATTGCTCAGGTAACGAATTGATATATTTTTTAAAGCCATTCTACAAAACCAGAACGTTGATTCCACCACAGTGCAGTAACACCAGGTTATTTTTGGACAGATCCACCCTCGATGCAGATGACTCTAATCCCTTTTCTACTCACTTGTGTAATTACCAGCAGGAAATGTTGTTTATTTTATTCTCAGCATTTCTCCTTTCCTCAGCCATCGCTGTTTTGTCATTGTATATACAACAAGTTGTACGAATAGCTGAGGGACCCAGCCTGGTGTAAGTAATGTAAATATACAGTGGTAGGTGGATTATGTTTTCAAAGGCTCTACTACCTCAGTTTAACTGGACACTTCATTAGAGGCTTTTCTTTGCGTATTTGTCCTGGCAGCCAATTAATGTTGCTGGTTTTTAGGTTCTGTTTCCATCCCTGACGTTCGGTAGGTTGGAACCCATGGGCCAGCCACACAAGTAGGAGACACGTGGTCGCTGAACTCTATAAACAGCTCTATAAATATGCCCTTCTGTAATCATCTATTCAATGGCATAGCACGCCTGCTATTGTTTGAGGAGTTACTTGGAATACAGATCTGCTTTAACCATTTGATAAAGTTGAAAACAATAGGAGAGATCCCTGCCCCAGCGCTGGCTCCTCCCTTCCTCCCCTCCTCCCCATGCCAGGATTTCAGACCCTGTCCCAGGGAAGATCCATGTGGCAAACCCACGGCCCCTTCCGTGTAGGACTGAGCCCACCTTAGGAAGTCAAGCAAACCTTAATATAGGCAGTGTCATTGGGAGCTGTTTTGTACGTGAAACCTAACGCTGACTGCTGCAGGGAAGAACCTTGTGTTTAATACGTGATCTGAGGATGTTTCTCCCCTATTCTTCAAATGTCCTTCTTTCACCACACCATTATTTTACGTCTGGCTTTTGGAATGAGCACAGAACATAGGGCCCCAGTTGTGTAAACCCATTCTAATGAAACACAGCATTGAGCTCAGCACAGGGGTGTTTAACTCTGTGCTGGGCTCAGTTTAGAGCCAGCTGTTAGGAATCTGAACGTTAAACATCCACTTGCAGTTGTAACGTGGTGGTATCAGCATGGTCCTGGCTCTAGAACCCCTGCCTCTCGGTTGTTCCTTGTGGGTTCATCCACAGCACGTCCCTAAATAGCTGGGCAACCCCCCCCAGACCATGCTTAGAAGGAAAATATCACATCCTCCTCCCTTTAACCATGATCAGGCGAGTTGTTGGTGTTGCTGATGCGGATTTGACTCTCTCAAACGGCCTTTGCACAGCTTCAAATTAGTATTAACTTGAGAAGAAGGTGGTGATTTGGTGGTGTCCTTCCCTGCTGTCCCCTGCCTGCCACGACCCCTCAGCATTGTCCCAGTGGAGCGGCCATGGATGTGGCCTCCTCATCCCCCTCCTGAGGAGCACATTGGTCCCAACTCATCCCAAACCCTGTGTGAAGGGACGTTTTCCTGGAAGTGAACTTCGAGGGTACATGAACAACGTGGTACGAATGTCTGTGTGTTAAACACCACAAAAAGGCATCTTCTACAGGGCTCCGTTAAAGCGTATCGCGATGGTTTTATGTGAATAGAAAACTAATGTTTGATTTCTTTTGTTTCCACTATTACCAAGCTCCATTAACATGTCTTAATTTCCTGGCTGAAAACTAAGTGTACTAAGGCACACGACTGAGAAAAGTTGTTGTTGTTGCAATTGGCAAACACTGGGCTGCTAAGAACAAAACCTATTTAAAAGAAAGGATTTGCCACCTTGCGGCTGGTTTCCCTGTTAGTTAGTAGAGATGTTTTAAGACAATTTTTTTTTGCTTTCTCTAAATTATTTAGCTGGTGGTACTTGTAAAATGCTGGGTAAAATGTACATACTTGTTCTCTCTTCTGGTTTTGTATATATTTCCCAAGATGTGCACTTGTATTATAATAACCATTCCCAATTTTAGGGGAAATTTGTGCAATAAATACAGTATGTCAATTTACTTCTGGTGCCCTCGGTGTCTGTTTTTTACACATGTAGTAGGAGGGTGGTGGCGAGTGTGTAAACTACGACCATCCCCAGCTTTGCTCTCCCATCCCATCCCCTCCTGCTACTTATGGGTGTCACAGCCCTTTAATTTGGGGTTTCTTGAGGAATTAATCATTTCAAATAGGAATCTGTGTTTGAATTTGCTGTCCCTTCAGTTCTGAATGTCACTGGCCACAGAAAAAGCAACCGTAAGACAGAAGATGGTCCTGACCCTCTGAATGGTGCTTGACTCTGCACGAGGAGCACAGACATAGCCATGAAGCCGCGGTCCTGGCACGGGCCCGTGTGGTCCTTCCTAAAGTCAAGTGTCTGCAGTTCCTCTCCTACAAGGTACCAGGTTTGTGCCCATTGCACTGTTATGATCCCTTTTCTGTCTCTCTGTCTCCCAGGAATGAAGAAGTCTTCATAAGGTTTATAAATACAAGTTCAAGTAACAATAGAGGCCTGTCAAGGAAAATGAAGTAACAATCATCCAACAGGAAGAAGAATTAACCTTGGAAGACACAGCAGAGCGTACGTACGATGGCTTTTAGGGCATTCGGGTTAATACAGGTCCTGTATTCTTGAAAAGGGAATAAATAACTAGCAAAAGATGGGAGACCGTGGCCAGAAGTAGCTGCACCCTCTGTTCTTGATGAGCAGGAGATGCTCATCCTCAGTGGGTGCTGAGGAAGAGGCGGGGAGCCCCCGTGTTGGGATACTGGGATACAGGGTGCACCCATGTGCGCTGCTGTCAGACCCCTGCAATGCAGGACGGAGGATTCTGTGTTACCAGAGTAGATGGTCATGAGGTGTCCTCCTGATGGGGCAGGCATGAGGTTGGCTCATGATCATGTGTCTCGGTGGAGGGGGGGGTTTTGCCAAGTGATGCTGTTGGCAGCAGAATCACTGCAGCATCCAGAACACGCTGATGGCAATGCCCAGCTTTGGTTTCTTTTCAGTTCTCCAGCCAGACTGGGATACAGCACTTGTTAGTCAATATTTTTAATGTGGTGTTACTCCTTTTCTGTAATTCCTTTAATTTCTGACAGGCTGAGAGAGCTGGGCTGGGGCAGCTGGAGAAGAGAAGGCTCCTGAAGGGGACACCTTAGAGCAGCTCCAGGGCCTAAAGGGGCTCCAGGAGACCTGGAGAGGGGCTTTGGACAAGGGATGTAGGGACAGGACAAGGGGAATGGCTTGAACCTGCCAGAGGGGAGACTGAGATGAGCTCTGAGGCAGAAGCTCTTCCCTGGGAGGGTGCTGAGGCGCTGGCACAGGGTGCCCAGAGGAGCTGTGGCTGCCCCATCCCTGGCAGTGTTCAAGGCCAGGTTGGACACAGGGGCTTGGAGCAACCTGCTCTAGTGGAAGGTGTCCCTGCCCGGGGCAGGGGTTGGAGCTGGAGGAGCTTTAAGGTCCTTTCCGACACAAACCGTTCTGTGACTCCCTGAAACAGACAGACGGATGCAGAAGCACGTGGGCACCGCATCATTCCCAACCAGCAGCACAGGTCTTGGCTGCAGACCAGGTCTCCCGCAGGTCCTCTGCTCCCTTACAGCCCATCTCCCCGTAGGCAGCACAGTAGCAGCAGGCAGCACGTTACTCCCATGTCTGTTTATTTTCGTTACCAAAACCATTTGTGCAGTGGCAGAATTTGCTTCTTGAACCTCTGCCTGTTCCAGCTGCCTGCTCCCAGCTGGAGCTGAGCACATCTGCTGCGAGCATGGGGAGCCACTGCCCGAGCTCCTGCCTTCAGCCGTGCTCCGAGCACCAGGCACAGCGGGGCACAGGGAGCCCTTGGTGCCCATCGCTGCACAGGAGGAAAGGAGACAACAGG
>NW_009927007.1:499-10846 GCF_000696875.1 Nestor notabilis | reverse complement strand
GTCACACGTGAGGCACAGGGCAGCTCCCCTTGCGTGGCCACCTCTGCTGCAAGATCCTATCTGCTGGAGGAGCTCAGAGGCTCTTTCCCCAGGCTCTGACATTGCTCTGCCCTTCCTCTGCCCAGTACCTGTTGCTCAAGGCCTGGGTTTGAGCAATGCCCATGGTGGCCGGTCTGCAGGCAGGTCAGGGTTGGAGTCCAGTACCTGTTGCTCAAGGCCTGGGTTTGAGCAAGGCCCATGGTGGCCGGTCTGCAGGCAGGTCAGGTTGTGCTCGTGGGTCTGGATGGTTGTTTCAGGGCCAGGTTTCCACCAGAGCTCCACAGCAGAGCCTTGTGATACCATCTCGGGGGCTGTTCGGGTGCTCAGCCACCACTGAGGGCGAGGAGCTCACCCCAGGGCAGAGCTGTGCTGCCCATCAACACCCATGAGGCATCCTGGACCAGTGATGGGTCCTTATTGCAACATCCCGGAGGAAGGGCTTGGGCTGTAGGTTGGTCCTGGATTTCGAAAGCAGCTCAGGAGATAAGCAGATGCCTTTTCCGTGTAACACAGATGCTTTGGTGTGCCCCGTCTCCAGCCAGGAGATGCCAGCCTTCTCCAGCTCCCCAGGCACCTCTGTGCTTTGTTTGCTGCTGTCTTCCTTCAGGAGCCGCCTCCTCTGGTAGCAGTTTCTCTGTAGATGTCTCTTCTCAGAGGTGAAGTTACAGACCAAGAAGTCTTCACCTTTCCCTGTCTCGGGGTGGGGGTGGCCGGAGGGAAACGTCCTGCCCCGGCTCAGCCTCTTCCCATTACAAAATCAGAGCCTTGCGTGAGCAGAGGGAGCTGCTTCCCCCAGGCGGGTCACAGCTCACCGGGAGCCCCGCGGGGCCGGCCCCGCGCCCACAGGATTTAGCCCACGGGGACGTTGTTCAACTCTGGTAGTTTCTTGTTTCACAGTTCCATGTGTCCTGCGCCTCCTAAACCGCTGAGAGGGGAACGTGTCCGGCCGCGCCGCCTTTGCCTGCTCCTGTGCTCGGTTTCGTACCACCACAACCAGAGCGTCTGTTTAATCTGGAACTTGCTTTTCCTTCTTCCTTAACTCCTCAACACGAGTTCTGGTGCCCTGGTTGGACAGACCCAGCTTTCTTCTTCAGGAAAACCACTGAGGAGGATCGGGAGAGGCAGGATGGGCTCGAGGAGGATGGGCTGAAGTGCCAGCTCTGGGACACACGTGTGTGCCACGTGTGGCATCGCGGGGTGGCAGAGCTGAACGTGGAGTTTGACCCGGGCCGTTAATGGACAACAAGGGTTTCCCTTGAGCGGCACAGAAACGGAAAGCTGGGTTTCTGCTGGGAGGGCGCGGGGTTGGGCTCAGGAAGACGGGAGCGAGCGCTTCCTCGTGAGATGAGCATCTTGGTTCCTAAAGGCAAAGTATTTCAGTGTTCTCGGGAAGAGAATTCATTTCTAGAGTGTTTCTGGACGGGGCTTGGAGCAACCTGCTCTAGTGGAAGGTGTCCCTGCCCGTGGCAGGGGTTGGAGCCGGGGGAGCTTTAAAGTCCCTTCCAACCCAAACCAGTCTGATTCTATGTCACCAAAAGAAAAGCAGTCTATGAATGGCCCAGAGCCAGCACAGAGGCAGCAGTGAGAGCGCACGGAGGCAAAGCCTGGGTGTGTACAGGGATGACGATGGCGAGTCGCTTGCTTGGCTCCAGTGCTGATACTGGACCACTGGTGGGTCCTCTCCTGAGCAAACAGCCTCATTCAAGGCTCTGGTGTGGGGACTGTGACAGGTCACGGTGCTACAGAGGCGTTTGTGAATGGTGACTCTTGGGGAGAGGGACAAGTGGGTTTGTGCGCTCAGTTTTCCTGACGGAGACGTTTTTCCCTCTGGAGAACCTCGCAGCATTTGAGACACATTCAGCAATTCTTCTCTAATTACTTCCAAATTACAGCCACCAGCAATTACATTTTTCAATAGCTGATTGAGTGCTCTGAATCCTAAGAAATTAACTCCCCAATTTTCAAGGACTTGATTTATTAATAGCAGCTCTAACTAGAAATCTTGGCTAATTCTGATCACTACCAAAAGAGCTGAATGAATGAGGGCTCCTGTTTGCGTGTATTAACAATATGACTGATAAAGTTTGCTGGAGACCTTCTTGGTGAGCAAGATAATTACAGCTGTGTGGCTCGTGCCGCAATGATTAATGCTCGTGGGCTTTATTCTCCAGGCTTGTTTTCCTTGTGCAGCTCCAACAGTTTAAGTAAAGGTCCTGATCTCTATCGTTTCACACGACATTGTTCTGGGGCTGGTTGTGCTGTAAAAGCCATCAGCCCGGAGGGAAATGCAGCCTGCATCTCCCCATCGCTTCTTAAATCATAGGACAGTGCAAAGCAGGCCCTTCCCATGGAAACAGATGCAGATCTGTGAGAACCAAAGGCTTGAAGTGATTTAGGATGAAGTGATTTGGTCCTAAACCCAGTGGCCCTGTCCTGAGCGAGCCAACCCTCGCTGCTCCTGGCAACTGCAGCTCTTAACAGCTCCCAGTTCCGACTCCCGTTTTGAGGGCGGAAATGATCCCTGACGTACCCACAGCTTCTCAGACGTGTCGGAGCCGCAAGGACACCACATCCTTGCCTGGTTTTTCCCAGGCTTGCTGGCTGGGAAGCTGCTGACCCCGCTGGGTCGCAGGCTCCTGCATTTGGTCGGTGGCTCGGCAGGAGTCCATGCGGATTCCGCCCGGGACAAGTCGCTAGGCTCAGAACTCCGGGTGAATTCCCTCTTTTCCAGAACACCCACACCAGAGGCAGTTTTAGAGGACATGTTTTCCAGCAGCAGTGCCTGCCTCTGCCTTCATCACCTGCAGCCAGAGCACGAGAGCTCATTCAGCATCCCTAATGAATGTGTGATTCGGCTCTTTCCTGGTCAGACTGTGAACTGAAGAGGCAGCTGAGCACCACTCCTGGAGCACGGGGGGTCTCACTGCTGCAGCAAGGAAATGCTCTCCCTGACAGAACCCTCCTCCTTGCCCACTGGTTGCCAACAGCTTCATGTGCTGGAGCGCTGCCACTGTGGGGCTGTGCCACAGCCACAACCAGCTGCCTCCACATCTGCAGGGGGACCCGGCTCCGCTCACCGTCGGTCAGACCCTGGCACTGTTCAAGGCCAGGTTGGATGGAGCTTGGAGCAACCTCCTCTAGAGGAAGAAATAAACCTCCCAGCCCATCCTCTGAGCAAGAGCGATCACGTCCATGCAGGTAAGTGGTTGTAGGTGAGTGTGTTTGTGTACTTCAGTGGCATCTGGTGTCCCTGGGTGGAGCACTGAGCTGCACGCTCCAGAGCCTGCATCACCGTGTGATTCATGGGATCATCCGACCTTCATCTCCCTGCTCTTCTGCTGTTACTTCCCCTGCTCCCAAGCACTGACAGCGAAGGAAGTTCTTCCTGTGGTGCACGCACAGCGCTTCCTTCCATTCGAGGAGGAGGTTGCGCTCGTAGCACTTTAAGCCCCAGCCACGACAATCATCAACTTGAGAAGCGCAGCGTGGAGCAACGCTTCCCTCTCCACTGGCATTTACTCCAGGAGTTGCTGCACGTTAGTCACAGCCTCCCAGCGGGTGAAAGCCCTGCAACCCCTTGGGGTGGGTCTGCAGTCAAGGTCCTTCCTCTTTTTGTGTGCTGAAAGGAGAATCCTGTCCCAGCTTGGAAGGGACCTCGAGGATCACCCTTCAGATGCTGGAACATGGTGACAAGGTCTCCCCTGAGCTCTCTCTTCTCCAGGCTGAGCAGTCCCAGCTCTCTCAGCCTTTCTTCACGCACTGCCCAGCCCCTGGATCATCTTTCTGGCCCTTCTCTGGATCCCCTCCAGCCTGTCCACAGCCTTTTTGTACAGCAGGGACCAAAACTGCACACACTATTCCAGGTGTGGCCTGACGAGAGCCAAGGAGAGTGGGATAATGCCAGGTTTCCCAGGAGGAGTCCAGCTCTGCGCGCTGGCCCTTGCTGTACCCTCAGTGTCCCTGGATGTCTTGGCTGTTCAATGCATGAAGGTAAAAGAAAGCAGGAGCACCTCAGCTCTCTGCTGCAGGAGAGCTTCTGGGCTGTGGCAAGAGGCCACCACAGGCTCTGGGACACCGCGGTGCACCAATATCCCACCATCAATCACACCTATCGCGCGCCAGCATCGCTGTGTGACGTTACCAAGGCCTCTCCACGGAGGGGAGGGAGGGAGGAAAACCACAGCGAGTGGAAGGGGAGTCATCTGCAGATCTTAAAGCTAAAAATAGGCAGGATTTGGTCTGCAGAAGACAGTTTGTTCTGTTGTGCTGCTGGCATCATGTGAGCGTGCCGAGCACTTCTGCATTTGAAGACGAAATCCGAGGCACTGAAAACAGGAACCTCCTGGATACTCTGCATGCCTGACAATTACGGGTTTCAGCGAGCTGCCTGATACCATCTCATCCATATGGTTGTGCTCGGGTGGGGGAACAAACATCTCATTAGCTCTGGAGGGTCATTAAAAGCCGGAGAACAGATCATAGGGAATAATAAGGATGTATTTCACCGTGCAGAGACAGATGATAAAAGCCTGTGACACCGAGTGCTTCAATGTGAGGGGACCCAACCGAAGAGCGCGGAGGAGCTGAGCACTTCTAACACTCGTGTCACTGGGAGCTGTTTGTAGTCTCCTCATCAGAACAGATCAGACCGACAGCATCGAAATGTGGCTAAAAGCAGAGGATGATACGGGGGATTTTGGCCTACATAACTTCACAGTGAGTTCACCGAGCGTTCCTGGCTCCCAGGCCTGGACTGAGCCTCCTAAACCGTGCAACACTTCTCTGTAATCCAATTACAGTTTAGACACACACAGAGAAACACAGAGACACACACAAACATCTGCGAGCACTGGAAAGCTGGGGTGCTGCTGCTGAACTGTTGCACCGGTCGCAGCTACTACAGCGATGCTCATGGTTGCAAAGTACCCTGGCACCAGCAGCAAGGAAATGGTAAGAACTGAAGATCTTCCCCCGCCTTGGTCTTGATCCAAAAGCTGTAATAGTTCTCGTAGGAGTTAAAAAACAAGTAGCATGTATTTGGTGGCAGAAAGCAGAGAAAGAGCATGTTGGGTGTTTATTCCCAATTTCTTCATGTAGGTGACTGCCAGCTAAGCAGCAGTCTAGACTGGCTGCCTGGTGCTTGGCTGCACACAGGTTGTTTGTTATTTTTCCACATGCTCAGAGAATTACTCCGTTTACTTAAAAAAGGGGAAGTTCTGCAATCCTATTTACTCTGCTCTTTATCCTATTGAACCTGGCTCCTCTCTGCATGCCCTGTTCTCTTCCTAGCTCAACGCCGTCAGCCAAAGCCTTGTCCCCTTACAGATGTCACAGACACACAGAGAACAGTAATGCCGAGTTATGCAAGTGTTTGGCTTTTTGCCTCTGAAAATAGCTACTCAGGAGGAAAATACAAGTAACCACTGCATGTTCTCTCTGGGTTATAGCAGGTCACAAAGTCCCCGCTGGTTGGGAAAACATCTTGCAATTTATAGTTGTATAACATCAGGTGGACCCCAGAATTAATGAAAGAGACATTAAATGTCTCTTGGACATGGAATTTCTCCTTGGAATGAGAGATTCCAATGTCTTTGGAATGAGAGATGTTAAAGTGGCTGCTGATGCTGGACTAGTGCTGGCAGTTTCCATAGCAGGAGTGTTCTTTCTTTACAGACCCATCTTTATCTGCCCCCATTCTTTTACCCCCCTCCCCTTTCTAATGGGTTTTGGCATGAAGCAAATCTTTCAGCTGAAGTTTTAACCTGATTATAACAACAAAGCAAATGCAAATGGGGCTGTCACTGGCTCCAGATTGCCTCCTGTCAGGGCAGGTTTCCCCCCTGCCACCCCCATCTTCAGTTTTTTCAGGCTAGAGCTTGGACATCTGTATACTGTTGCTGGATACCTCCAATATCTAGACAGGTCCATATGCTCTTCTAGCTTTTGCCAACAAAGTGCTGGGGCTGGAATCAAGTATCTGTAGGTTGTGTGTAGTAAAAATAAACCAGCAGAAGACAGAAGAGCATTTGATGAAAGAGCCTGGTGCAGCAAGAGCTGTTCTGCTGTGGAATGTGTATCTGTTTGGGGCAAGAACTTCTGCCTTTGAGCAAACCAGCTGGTTTTTTATGTTAGATGGTATTTTATCACAATTTCGAATGTTTTTGTCAGTTCCTGCTCTGTTTGATCAGACACTCGTGATGATGTTGTACACTAGAGCATGCCTGGGGCAGGTTGGATGCTCTGGTGACTTGGCAGGAGTCAGAATCAGAGAATCACAGAGTAGTTTGTGTTGGAAGGGACCCTAAAGCTCCTCCAGCTCCAACCCCTGCCATGGGCAGGGACACCTTCCACTAGAGCAGGTTGCTCCAAGCCCCTGTGTCCAACCTGGCCTTGAGCACTTCCTTCCACTCCTGATCCCACTTGGTGGAGTGTGGTCATTCCACGGGTGGCACAGACACAGGCTCCTGCCTTCAGCTGCACCTTCCGAGTCAGCCAGCAGTGGGCAAGGAGAGGAATGCCCTTCTGGGTACGTGTCTGCTCATTTCTGGACATGGAAGGGAAAGGAGAACAGACATGTAAGTGTCTCAGGTCTATAGAAATAGCTTTTAGTGTCCTCACAGGCAACTTTCAGAGAGTCTGTATCAATGCACCTCTTTGTTTTCACAGAAACCTTAGTAAAGGAACAGCAAATAACCTCATTCATTGCTTGCTTTAGCAGATTGCTCCTAACTTGGGAACTAGGACTCCAGAAGCGATCCAGCGTGTGACTGGCTGGGAGTTACCTGACACAATGGCCAGGGTGACAGCCCAAAGCTCTGCAGCCTCAAGCATGAAATATTGGTTATTGCAGCATTTCCACCCGTCCTCCCTGAAGCTTCTCCCGTGGATATCCCATAAAGTGCTGTCAATTGAGAGCTGTTCCCTTCGGCTGGGAGCTAAGAGTAGGAAATCCTCCGTGTCTCCACCCGGAGCTGTGGTTCAGTCTGCTCCAGGGAGCAGCTGGGGCTTGTCATCCCCCTCTCTTTGCATGTTAATGTAATCTTAAGACCTTTCAGTCTCGAGGCTCGCTGTATTCACAGTACGTTCACACCAGCACTCAGCACGTTAGAGACCATCAAAGACGTGTGACAGGGATCAGGAAAAGCAAGGAAACTTGCCACTGAAGGTAAAGCACGAGTAGAGAAAGTGTTGTATCCCTGCATTTAAAAGGTGTTAGGCTTCCCATGTGCTTCAGTCTTGTTGATGAAGGCTGAAAAATAAGAGTTTGACTGTCACGATGAACTCTAATTCCTTTTGTGTACATGGCTTTCCAGTTGTACGCTCCATGGAAGGAAAGCCATGCTAGTCATGGGTGTTTGAGCTCACCGCTCTCGTGCCATTTGCAAAGGTGTAACTTACCTGCAAAAGGCACACCTGCACCAAATTACTATCCCTTTGCCTCCCCGGTTTCACACACTTTTACTGAACTATCCCCAGAATGTTCTATTCGGGAAGTTAAGCACCAGAATAAGCATAAATGGTAAAAGAGTCTGAAAAGATTCTTCCCTCTGGGGGATCCCAGAACATTTTGTTTTCCTCTCGTCCAGCAGAGAATGAATTTGTCTGTCTTCCTCGCAGTGTGCTAACTACACACTTAGCCAGCAGTCATTGCCAGTGATGGGCATGGATCTCTGAAAAGGACTTTCCCCCCCCCCAAAGCTAAGGAATTAAAAACAATAGCATTGGAGGAGAGGAAGGAAACTGCCAGGCTGGAATAAAACTCATGGGTACAAGAAATAGCGAGAATACGTCAAAATACAAGTAAAAACCTCTTTCAGTGGATGATGATTATGTATCTTTCCCACTGGGAGAGGTGAGGAAGTTGAGTTTTACCCTGAAGAATCTGGGGTGTGCACATGGTGGTGAAAGGCGTGAGATTAGGAGACATCCTTGGGAGTGTCCGTGAACCAGAACAATGGAGGGAACATTGCAGAGGGAGGAGATGTTCTTTGTAATTTAGCTGATCTCAAACTCACGGGCGTTTGAAGCAGAAACATTCAATCTCCTGAGGCTGCAGCTCATCTGTATAAATAGCAAGACACCTTCCAGTATTATATCCAAAACTACAGATAATCTTCTACAATAAATAAGAACCTAAGCAATAAGTAATGACGCTTTATTTGGGCAGCGATACAGTCCAGACAAAAGGGAAGCAAGTTTTCCCCTCTGCACAGACAACAGGCATCCTGCTTGGCCACATCCTTTAATCCCAGCCCTGAAATTACTCGCTTGTGAAAGCTTCTTAATTGTGTTTAGCTACGCAGGCTCTACCACGTGGAGTACAGGCTGTTGCACCAGTGAGCAGTTAGGAGCATGACACTCGTTTTCATAGTTCTCCAGGTATATAATAAACCAGGCAGCTAAAACAGCCCCTGGAATGACTGCAGCCATTAGAGCCATCACCTACCCAAAATCAGGTATTTTTTGGAGTGAGGGAAGTCTTGTTTCACGGGTCACTTGAGCCAAGCAATTAAATTGGAACAGCAGCTTTGGTTCCTTCCGAGTACCTGTGTCTAGTGCTCAGTGCACGTCTGCCGGCTGACGTACTATCAATGAGATCATCTGTGTGCAAACGAGAAAGGAACTGTTAGGATAGTACTTTTATTCCCATGCTGAGTGCCTGCTTCTGTGTTACTCTGATTGTGGGAATGCTGAACAACCTGACTAGGTGGCAGCACGAGTTACCTTCTAAAAACAAGGGGTAGGATTTGAGTTACTGCAGGTCTACGAGGACTGTCACAGCACAGATTTCAGTTTGCTGCTTATTCTTGTCTCCCATGAAGTATTTTTCCAGCCGTGTGCATTTGGAGAGTATTGACTGATCTTTTACCTGATCTTTAACTATAAACTGAGCTGATAAAGAAAAATGACTTGATTTGCTATTACATGTCTGGTAAAAAAAACCCAAACCAAACATGAAGGAAAAATAAAGAGAATCTCTTCATAGAGGATTCATGCTCCAGTTCCCTGACTGTCACAGCACAGATTTCAGTTTGCTGCTTATTCTTGTCTCCCATGAAGTATTTTTCCAGCCGTGTGCACTTGGAGAGTATTGACTGATCTTTTACCTGATCTTTAACTATAAACTGAGCTGATAAAGAAAAAAATGACCTGATTTGCTATTACATGTCTGGTAAAAAAACCCCAAACCAAACATGAAGGAAAAATAAGAGAATCTCTTCATAGAGGATTCATGCTCCAGTTCCCTTCTACTTGCTTCTCCTCAGTTACACACGAGAACTTTTTATCTCCAGCTTTTCATGTTGGGTTCCTGGCAGGGAACCGCAGAAGATTCCCACACTACTGGAAATAACATTTTATGTACTAAAGTTGAAAAAGGATAACGTGTTCTGCCAAATAACGAGCACAAACCCCTGACCTCTGCAACAATAATAGACGTGATGCTTGGAAAAGCTCATTTTACCACGGAAGTTCTAAGTAAATAAAGAAATAAATCAGTCCTGATGAGAGACTTGATGGGATTGAAGCTGTGTCCTTACCTGGGCTGTCATTTTTGAGAGCATTTTATATTGTCTCTGCAGCGTAATGATTTAGTGATGTTAGGAATAGCGGCCTCTAAGATCCAGGCCACCCTTCCGCTGCTGCTGTGCCCGCAGTGGCACCAGGCACAGCACCAAGGGCCTGCAGTTGAGGAAATGTCAGTTTTCCTCAGATTTTGGTTTGAAGGAAACAGTAGAAATATTATAAACCAACTTGGAATCAAGTGCTTCAGTACAAGACACACAATTGTGCCGTAAAGGGCAAGTGGTGGAGAGAAGGGGAAGGAATAGCTGGAGAAAGGGAAGAGACAAACCCACTCTTGTTTATTCGGAAGGAAAGAGACAACAAAAGGGCAAACACAAGCTGTGTGCCTGGAGCTTTGATCTCGTACACTTACACACTGGACTCGGTGGAAGGAAGGAAATCTTCTGAGGCGTGTTTGAGGTCCGGCTGCTTCCTGGGGTCCCCGAGGGACCGTTGTCCCTGGGCTTGGGAGGACTCGGGAACCGGCACAGGGCTGCTTTGTGGAACCACACAGGACTCCTGAGCTGGGCAACTGCTTTCTACTGAAGGTTGAGATCCACACTGGTAGGTGGGTAAAGCAGGATGGGGCCAGGCCTGGGGAGTCTGAGCCCCACAGACCCAGGACTGAACTCACAGGCTTTTAGAAGCTCGAGAATCAAGAAACTGCAGTCACTGAACCCCAGACTGGTTTATGTTGGACCTTAAAGCTCCTCCAGCTCCAACCCCTGCCCCGGGCAGGGACAC
>NW_009927007.1:0-459 GCF_000696875.1 Nestor notabilis | reverse complement strand
TCTGGAGCATTCACAACTTCCTTGGACAACCTATTCCAGTGCCTCACCACCCTCACTGTGAAGAACTTCTTCCTTAGATCTAACCTAAACGTCCCTTGTTTAAGTTTAAAGCCATTCCCTCTTGCCCTACCACTACAGTCCCTAACGAAGAGTCCTTCCCCAACATCCTTATAGACCCCCTTCAGGTACTGGAAGGCTGCTATGAGGTCTCCACGCAGTGTTCTCTTCTTCAGGCTGAACAGCCCCAACTTTCTCAGCCTGTCTTCATACAGGAGGTGCTCCAGTCCTCTAATCACCCTCGTGGCCCTCCTCTGGCCTCGCTCCAGCAGCTCCACGTCCCTTTTGCGCTGTTCCCCAGCGCTGGACCAGGACCGGGGGCTCTCCCCAGAGCGCAGCGGGGGGACCCTCGCTGAAGGGACGTTTATGCTCAGCCCCTGCACGAACCCCCCGCCCCGGCCC
>NW_009927006.1:672-8620 GCF_000696875.1 Nestor notabilis | reverse complement strand
CCAACCCAAACCATTCTATGAGCCTGTGATTATATGATTCTGGTTTTGACAAGCAGTTGAAGACTATGCAATGTTGATTTCACCCAAATAAAAGGGTTCAAATTCTGTAAAGATGATTCACAGAACGTGAAAATAGCAACTTTGCTTCAATCAGAAGTTGAACTCACAGGCAGAAGATGCAACTGTAGAGTGCCAGCTAAACTGAGAGTGAACATGAATCATACCTGTGTGGAGATAACAGAATTCCTGAATTCACAGGAGAACAGGAAGGTTTTATTCTTCTGTTAGTAGTACAAATAGCAACACAAATTTCTATCCAGTGTGCATTAAGACCTACACGAGAACTGCAAGATGCTTTATTCCCTACTAATAGTTTTAATCAGGAAGACAGCAGTCAGGTTATATCTAAGAATCAAGGAGTTATACGAGCTCCTTTTTACCCAATAAATCAAAAGACCCCTTTTTATGGGAATATGAGTTTATACCACAGGTAGCCATCCAAAACTTAAAATCCAAAATTATTAAAACTTGCTAGGAAAGTCCATGGATGAAATCTGACAATTAACATTATTCTAGAAGATAAACATCCAGAGATGAACAAGTGATATTCAACTTGATATTGGAAGTAGAAACGCAAATGGCTTGAGGGCTTTTTTGTTTACTTGTCTTTATTAGGAGTAGCTCATTCTCTGTTGTCCCATAGGAAAGAAACCCATGGACAGTTATATCCTTTCCTACAGCGTAAGCAGCAAAGTTAAGTTTCCTCCATTTTCAGGAGCAGCAGTGTAATTTAACTGAATGGCTGCAAGCGTTTATTTAACAAGTGTGACTACATTTCTGTTGTTTAAATGTCAGTTTTCACAAGAATTCACATGCTGTTGAAGTTAATTTCAACTTCCTTTGTGTTTTTTTCTGATAACACGAAAAAACCCCAACCAAACCACCATGGGCTACATTTTGTAACAGTGAAGAATTATTACTGCTTTTAGAAGTGCCTGTAGGTCAAGCCACAAAAGGAAATCAGTTTTAGGGACCCCTGTGTTGAAATGGAAAGGTAGCTGCACCCGTACTGATCCAGAGTAACTTCCCAGATGTGACCAGCACATTTCCAAACTCAAAACAATGTTTTTAAAACAGAGACATCAACATTACCAATAGTCATTACTTCTGTGAAGACAGGCAAAAGGATTTGACCAAAATGGTCTAAAAGTAAAAGCCACATAAAGAACTTTATCTTAATATTGAAGTGTCCTTTATTTAACATGCACTCTATTGCCAGAAGCATCATAGCAAACTGCAAACAATGGTTTCTGGCTATATTCAGAATATGGTTCTCTCCTATTTAACTTTATCTACAAGATCCAAATGCTATCAAGCTGGTAGTTTCAGAATTAATCCTTCCTCCAGCCAAAAGAAAAAAAAAAAGGATAAAATTTCAGCCATAAGGGTTCTTCTCACATGGATCTACTTATGCTAATTCTCTCTATATAACACCAAGAAACAAAGCTACATGGAGCTACATGTTAAGGAGCTATAGCTGGTTTTTTCTATAGCATAGGACAGTGTAAATAAACACAACCCACTCAGATAAATGACAGACCATGCCTCTGCATGTTTTCTGCCACAAATATCCCAAGAGTCCATTCTTTCTCACGCTGTAATTTCATCTGCTGCTGCCAAAAGAGTACTAGCTGATTTGGGTTTTGTGTTTTCAAGAGCCAACTGGGTTTTTGCCAGACTGCAAGAAAAATTAATAACCTGCATGGTAAAGGCAAAGATTCTACCAAAGAATTTAATATGACAAACAGACTGTTCAAGCAGACCAAGTCCATACCAATTTAACATATGAAAACAATCACAGTGGGCTTTGTGCAGACTATCAACACACAACTAAGCTTACAAAGAGTCCTATCTGACTATGCAATAGCAGAATTATTTTGTTACAACCTGTTATTATTCATTAAGACTCAATTCTAGTTTCTCCATCCATTTCAACAATTTACAGTGTTCAGAATGACTTCACTGTCCATAGATGGGGTCCGTTCACTGGGACATGAATTCCGTATCTCCTGCACCTGTCCCCTGCCAACCAAAAACTATACCATCGCAACTCCATACTGCATCACCTTGAAAGAATGAGTTCTGAAACCTCAACATGATTTCATCTCCAACAATTATCTCTTCCCAACCCTCTACCTTCCAAACTCCTACTTCTGCAAACCACAGCCAACACCTCTCTGACCTGTGTGCACAGAGAAATACAATGCACAAAACTGTACAAAAGCTTTACCACCAATTTCCTGCTTCTCATGGGAGGTAGCCCAACACGATTTTTTCTTGTACTGCAAAGTGCCACATGCTCACTCCAGTCTGTATTAGTAACTTTCCTTGTACCTCTCGCCTTGACCCTCCAACACTTTTCTCCAGCTCTACAAATAACCTCTTTCTATCCACACAGGAGCATAGAATGAAATGTCTCACTCCTAAACCAACCCTTATATACACCTGAACCACCTTAATGGCTGAGGTTAGAAAGCACCTCTGGAGGTCACCTGGTCCAAACCCCTCCACAAGCAAGGCAACTTAGAGCTGGTTACCCAGGACCATGTCCAGATGGTTTTTGAATGTCTCCAAGGATGGAGACTCCACAACATCCCTGAGCAACCTGTGCCAGTGCTCAGTCACTGCCAGCATTAAAAAAGGATTTCCTGATGTTCAGAGAGAACCTCACTTGTTTCAGTTTGTGTTCTGCCTCTGGTCTGTCACTGGGTACCACTGGAAATAGCCTGGCTCTGTCTTCTTTACACACCTCGCTTCAGGTATATTCGTAAGATCCACCCATCTCCTGTAACTCTTTGTTATAGTTAGAAATCTTAACAGAAAACAACTCCTTCGCTTATTAAACCCTCCAGGCAAGAATTATTCTGCAAGATTACATAATTCTGGCAAACCAGCTGAAATGCCAAGAACGAAACCCCTCTCTTTTTCTAAACACCGTGGGGTCCTTCTCTGTCCCACCTTGTCACTTCTGATATTTAACATATACAGCAAGATCACAAGATTTATTGGCTTTGTCCTCTTATCTTCTTTTCAGGGGGATGCACTGATAGCTCACCCAGAGTTGCTTGAGAGACTTTTTTTGATATCGAAAAATTGAATGCCTGCATTCATCCAAGATGAGACAACAGATACTAATGATGTGTGTTGGTGAATAATGGAACAGCAACTGATGTCCCTTGTCTTTTATAAGGCCTCTGACACAGTCCCACATAACATTGTCATCTCTAAATTGCAGAGATATGGATTTGATGGGTGGACTAACTGATGTATAAGTAATCAGTTGGATAGCTACAGTTGCAGTTAACAGCTCAATGTCCAAATAGAGATCAGTGACAAGCAGTGCTCCTCAGGGGTCTGTGCTGGAACTAGTACTGCACTCAGCATCTTTATTAAGGACATTGACAGTGGGATTGAGTGTGCCCTCAGCAAGTTTGTGCATGACACCAAGCTGAGTGGTGCAGATGATAATTAGAGGGAATGGATAACATCCAGACAATCCTTGACAGGCTTGAGGAGTGGGGTGATGTGAATCTCATGAAGTTCAAGACCAAGTGCAAGGGGATGTGCCCAGGTCAGGACAGTCACCATTATCAGTACAGACTGGGTTAAAAATGGATTAAGAGCAGCCCTGTGAAGAAGGACTTGGAGATAGTGATAGATGAAAAACGAAAAATGAGCTGGCAACGTGCATCTACAGCCTAGAAAGCCAAACATATCCTGGGCTGCAGCAAAAGAAGCGTGACCAGCACATTAAGGGAGGTGATTCTTGCCTTCTACTCCTCTTTCATGAGACCCCACCTGGAGTACTGCATCCAGCTCTGGAGTCCCCAGTACAACACAGACATGGACCTGCTTGAGTGAGTCCAGGGGAGGGCCACGAAAATGATCAGAGGGTTGGAACACTTCTCCTATGAGAAAAGACTGAGACAGTTGCAGTTGTTTAGGTTGGAGAAAAGAAGGCTACAGGGAGACCTTATTGCAGCCTTTCAACAGTTAAAGGGGGTTTATAGGAAAGATGGAGAGAGACTTTATTTATTATCCCTTTGCTATTCATAGGACAAGGACTAGTGGTTTTAAACTTTAAAAAGATTTAGATTAGATATAAGGAAGGAATTCTTTACAATGAGGGTGGCAATACACACAGCTACTAGATTTTTATCAAGGTTAGCTCAGCATGCAACAGTTCATTGACTATAATTTCACTTGGATTGTTGTACATTACACAAAACTCTTATCTAGAATACTGGCATGCTTTCCAACTCCTCTGCCAGAAGCAAAACCTATCACCTCAATTTATGAATGCAGATATGACTGTATCATTTGCACCTCACCTTCGACACACAAACAATCCAGAGCCTAGATGTATTTTGAAGCTCTGATTTTAAGCCAGAAATGAAGCATTTTAAAAGATCTCCTGCAGTATTTAGATGTGAAAAGAAAAATACGGCTTGTTGAAAAGCAAAAAACAAACAGCAAGAATAACAGTTAATTCCCCTACTCTTGTTGCACTTGGTTGAGCTTTAGACGAGTTGAAGTCAGTTCTTCCTGCAGCTCTTGCAGTTGAAAATTCCGATTGCTGGCCAGCTCTCTCAGCTGCCTCTCTTTCTCAGTTAAATCCTACAACAAAACACAATCACACTGCTTGAGTGTTCTACCTTACAGAACCCTACAGCAATGTAGGATGGTGTTATTACCAGATGTATTTCTAAGCATTTCAGTGAAGACCATTTCTAAAGTAACTGAAAACAGAAGCAATTGCATACCTTCTAGAGACACAAAACAAAGACTCAACTACATTAGGAAACAATACTTCTTTCACACCTCATGATAGACAACAGGGAAAGTCTGCATACGCGGATTTACTATCTCTATACACATCATCTTAACTAAGTGTTCTTGCAGATGTATTGCATGTTGGCTGGGTTGGGGTTTTTTTTCAGCCAGTCATCTTCTGACTTACTCTATCACCAGCTTAGGTAAAGTTTGGGAGAATACATGCAAAATAACAGAAACAAAATAACAAAATAATAGAAAAACTTTCTAGGAGAGAGGAGGCAACGACTGTCATTCCAGAAACTACACTACTACACATGCAGCTCTGTCTTTAGCAGCCAATAGATTTGCCTGGTGCTGCCAAATTAAGTAACTGTGCAGTAGACTTTTCTTTACATTTTGTATGTCACATGCAATGACAAACCTGTAACTGGTGTAACAGGTAGACTGTCATTTAGTAACATTATTACTGGAGTTGGTTTTTTTGCAGAACGCTACTCCTGCAATACACTAGAATCTTGCTGTTAAGGGATACCACTTTTCATGTTGTTTTTGTGTGAAATTTTAATTATGATTTTGATAGAAGAGATATAAAAATGAAAATATGCAGGCATCACTGTCAAATATCAAGAACTTCAACATTTTCCCCTAGTCTTTTCCCCCAGTCTGCATCAACCAACATTCTTCATTTCTTTCAAAGCACAAAGCCACAACAGATCTGTCATTTGTGCCAAACTGCTAGTAAAACAACCCCTTCAGTACATATCAAATACATACTAACTCCAAACATCAAGTCAGATGAGTGGTGGTATCATGATGGACATGAGCACTTTTTTTTTGCCTTACGGAGATATTATAATGCTCACACATTGAACAAAGATTTATTTCTTTTTTTTCCTAAAATAAAAAAAACAACTCACAGAAACACATGGAGTTTATACACACCTTCAGTTTACACATGTGTTTTCAGTGTTAGGGGTTTTTTACTAATAGAGATGTGATGTAAATACTTCTGTGACATCTTTGCAAATGTAAATGTAGCATAATTCTTTACCTAGAAAAGGAAAGCAGTACAAGAACATATCTTCCCTTACAAAGTAAATTCATCCATATTGTCACTCATTGTTGTGAAACAGCATAAGCCCTAGAAGGCCAAAAGTAACTTTAAGGCATCTTTGATTTCCCTTTCAAAGGAAACTTAAGATGGGACAGAGAAATAGCACAGTTGTTTCTATGTGTGCAGCTAAGGAACTATTTCATTAAGCAAAATCAGGGAGGGAGGTTATTATTAACAGAAAGCCCTTAAAGCTCTCCTGCGGGTATAAACTCACACCATTCTATTCCCTTAAAATAAATTTCCTACATACGTGAGTGAGAGTGGTTTCAAACATCCTTCCTGATGAAGAACAGGTAAAACAAGGTGCTAGCCATGGCAGGAGACGAGTTTTGATTGTTTCTACACCTGCATATTGCCCGCCTTAGAAAATACATAAAGAGATTGTGAGAACACTTGCAGAAAGAGCCAGACCTTGACGAGATGACGCATGTGATATGTGCTAGTAGTAATAAGAGAAGGCAGTGATTTACCTTCTTGCGATGTTTCGTTGAGGATTGTGAAGAGCTGCCCTTGAATCTCAGAGCTCAGTTCTAATATTTCACAGCATCGGTCCAGATTCTGATCACAGGAATTAAACTGCAAATTAATGTGTATTAATATATCTGTGTGGGCTTTCTTAAAATTATTCTTGTTGTGATCATGACTTCCACCCCCCCCAAAAAAAAAAAAAAAAATCACATCTTCACACCCTTTTCTTATTGCACCCACTAGAATACTCATCTTCAAAATGTTCACATTGCTAATGGGCAAACAAAATACCAAGACTTCTATCATACAGTTAACTCACTACTTCATAAAACTTACCCGTCTCCCAGTTCATAAAGAAGATGCAACCACAAGTATCTCTAAAAAAAAGTAATTGTGGATCTGTGATAAAATCTTTCAACACAGAGTTTTTAAAACAATAAGATAGGAGATTGTTGGGTGAAAAAGCTGTCTAAAATCTGATTTTTTATATTAGCTGAAATAATACACATAAGACTATCATCTTTCTCTGTCAACAGCCCTGTGCGCCCTCCATACAATTTCATCTGATTTTTAAGAATTATCAGCTGAAATTGTACTGAAGAACGGGCAAAATCCAGGATTATGCCTCAGAAACAACAGAACAACAAAACTACACCACTTTCAGCAAATTCTGAAAAGGAGTTGATGGGGTTAATCTGTCCAGGAGGCCACTGCACCTGCCAAGGGAACACACGCTTTACACCTGCTTCCTTAATCTTTATCCATAACCTGTTCATCGTCTTCAAAGTAGATCACCCTCGAGGTCTTCAGGCTTTAATGGCTCCATATGGCTTCTACAAGGTCCAAAACAGCTAAAACTCTCACCCATGCCCCTGTCGGCTTGCATTTGGATTGCTGCAACATGCTTTCCTCTGGCCTCAAGGAGCATAGTCTCACACTGCTAACCTCCAACAGAACCCACTGCAAAGAGCATTTGTCCAGCTCATTACACCAACATAGCACCCATGGTGCTTCCATCTGCCAGCCCCTCTTCTGCCACAGCAGCCTGAAACTGCTTGTCTTCATTCTCCACAGCCTCAGAGACTACCCCACCTCACTTATTATGGAAAGCTTAGCTCCTGCTGTTGCTCAGCTCAGTCTACCTCCACCATCCATCTGCACGATTTTAAAATGCATACCTCAGTCCTCCCTTCCCTAGTGTTCTGCACTTCGTGGTACCGTTACCAGCTACCCTCAGACTTATTCCTTAAAACTGTACTTTGCCATGAATCCTGAAGAGAGTTACACTGGCTATTAATACGCTTAACACCTATATAGCACGAAGTATAAGAAGAACTGACTTCCCTTGAAAGGCTGTGTCTCTGCTCAGCACCTTTTCTCACCAAGCACAGTACAGGGTAGATGGTTACAGGCTGATGACCAAATCAACTATGCATGTCCTGGAGCTAATGAAACCTGTGGACACAGGAGTGGAAACTCTGTCATGATTTTCCACTGAGAAAACTCACAGTTGTAAAACCTCAGGTCCCT
>NW_009927006.1:0-641 GCF_000696875.1 Nestor notabilis | reverse complement strand
ACCGAATCTTTCCCGAAATTTGCACCTTCTCTACCACTTCCACTCTTTTGACTCCTCAATCTCCTGTTACCTCTTACTCCTCCGTGTACTCCACTACATCCATCTGCAGCCTTCTCTTCCTACCTGAAACGATTTCCCCGCACCTGCTTCCCTGTTGTTCTTTAACCCCCAGCTGAAACCAGGACATTGCCCCTTCGGAAGCCCTTCGGTAGCTGTGCTGTCTTGCAGCAGACTCTCAGCGCTAACAGGCTTCCCACCCAGCAGAGCTGGGGAGCTGAATAAGCCCATTCTCACCTTCAACATTCTTTTTCCTCACATTTTCCTGACTGTTCCCAGGCCACAGCAATTCCTTCTGAGCACATCCTCACCCCTGGTCCTTCCATCTGTCGGTCTTCTACCACAAATCACTTTACTGATCCAGACTCAATCATTACAGCTCAAATACCGTTTTTAACCTCCAGCCTTTGCTTTCAGCGAACCCTGCCACAGGCAGTAAAGAAAGCAGCTGAGCTGCGAGTGCTACAGGCAGCGGGTGTTAAAGTAGTGATAACTGGGTGCGTGTGCGGGTCAGCGTCCCAAACCGGCCTTTAGAACCTGCTCCCTACGGCCGGCCGCGGGGCTCGGCGGCGCTGCGCTCAGGC
>NW_009927005.1:62502-78102 GCF_000696875.1 Nestor notabilis | reverse complement strand
GCACACACAGCCCGCACCCTGGCTCCCGCGTCGCCGCTCCGCGCCGGGGGGGAAGATGAGCTCGGGGGACGTCGTTTGCACCGGATGGCTCATTAAATCACCCCCCGAGAAGAAACTCAAGAGATACGTAAGTGCAAAGGCTCTGCCGATGTATTTTTTTTTTCTCGCTAAACGGATTTCGGCATGTGCTCGGTGTCTTACTCTGCCTTTGAAATGTCTCGCCTGTTTCGGCTTCGCCCTGGACCAAAACAAAAAGACTCACAAGTCCATGCGCTTATGGAGCGTTTTAGTTTTCACCCGTATTATTGTGCCCTTTGGAATTAACCTTTCCCGGCTCGTAAGATTATAATACTTCAGTTGTTATGCAACATATCTTAGGTTAAAAACCACATTTCGGTTTCAGTTAGTGTTGCCGTAACTAACAGAATTGCTGTTAACAGAATTTCAGATGTCACTTTTCCAGGGAAGGGCAAGAACCTCCTGGAAGAAAACCAGCCCGATACTTTAAATTCGGAGGCTCTGCTTTGTTAAGATGCTCTGTAATTTCCACGACACTTGCTAAAGGCAACATCTGCAGTAGTTTTATTTACCCATTTAACATGCCAGATGCAGTTGCTAGCAGAAAGCTTGACTTCGTGTCTGAGATAAGGGGTGCTAGGAGATGCCGTGCTGTAAAGTTCCCGATAGCTGGAAGGTGAAGGGGGCTGGTGAGAAGCAGCGAGCACTGCGTGCATGGAGAGCTGCAACTGCAGTGTGTGTAAAGGGGGCCCCTTGTTTCGTTCTCTATCTGCCTGGTTTTATGAAGAAAAAAGCCAGAAAAGAGTGTACTGCAAACATAGGAAACTGTATCACTGCGAGGAAGGCACTCCGGGTAGAAATAGATGACCCTTGGAAAAAATTGCTTGGGACAGCATTAAAAATGTAAGCCCGTTGTGGGCCATTTTGCATACTCATTTGTGATGGTTCTTCATCAGGCATGTTGTACTGTTGTTACACTTTTGGGATAATACTCGTTTGAGTCGTGCACTTCTAACCTAACTTACCCCCTGGCACTGCACTGTGCTGGAAGAATGCCTCTATATGTGCCCATTGCACTCCCGAGCCATATACATCACTTACATCATTTGTCGTGTTCACTTCTGTTTATCAGCATTTTTCCTGGACTGCTGATGTTAGCTTTTTCTCGTAATATGAGGAATAACTGTCTCATGGAGAATGTGGCTGATATCATTCCGTGGTGTGCTTTTTCTGTGCACTAAAAACTAGGAGGAAGGAAAATCTACTGATGTTCGAATTTACTTTTAACTTATTCTAAGCCAGAGTTTCTTCTTTTATGGTATTGCTTTGAAATGGCTGAATATTTGCTTTGTTCAGTTAGCATTTTCCAATTCTAAAATAACCACTACGACGTGTCTCAAGGGAGCTGTAAATAAAAAGTGGATATCCAATTTTTGTTGTATTTTGTAACGAGCGTACTAATAGCACTGTATAACTGGCACTAGACAATGTAAAAGCCACTGATTCACCCAGCTGGTATCATTAGTAACTCTGTCAGTGAAGCTATTTTTGATGACTCAATATTCATAAAAGGGCAAAGTAGAGAAAACAGAATGTGATAAAGCTGGGATTTGAAAGCCCCCATTATACAGTCAAGATAATAGTCACAACAGGGGCTCTGATCAGCTCACAAGGCTAGTTGCAGTCTCCTCTGCTCACATTTTGCACTACAAAACCTAGGGAAATCGGGTCTACGTTATTCCTCAAACATCAACCACTAGATTAGCCAGTTCTCTGCAGATTAGGCTTTGCTTTCTGGTTAGGAGGATAAACTACTCCTTTGTCCATAATAAAGCAGAAAGAAATCTGCTGCAAGTACAGCAAAGATTAATGTCCTTTCTGCTCTGACCGGTTACACAGTGGATGCTACAACCCAAATGGAAATTGCCTCTTTGCCGCTGTAAACTATTTCTCCCCCTCCTTTTCGCATAGTTCCACCAGCATGGTAGCTTGTGCCTTTTGCACTGGGGTGGTAGATAGCTCAGGCTGTACCACAGTGACTGCTTAAAAACAACACAAGCTTTAAAACAATGGCTGTTTAAACTGACTTCAGTAGGTGTCAAGTGTCAACCGCTTACAGGAGAATGGTGTTGGCTCGGTTCTGAGCTGACAACGTACATAAATCCCCACGCTTTACACCACCCTTTGTGTTCAGCTGGCAAAACCCATGGGCTGAGATGAGGCTTCCAGGGAGCTTCACACGGGGGCTTGTTCTGCTGCTGGCTGGGACCCCTCCCGCACCGGAGCGACTCGGCTGCTCTCGCAGGGTTGTCTCCCAGTTTACATTTTCCTGAGTTCAGCATCCGGCCTTTGTACGGTCGGGCCTGAGGGTCTCTTGTTTTACACACAGATAAATTCTTAATCCTCAATCTATCACGGTCACTAAGAAAATCCAATTAATTTGGCATGTGTAGTTAACAGACCTAAGTGATGAATGCAGGTTGTGAGACTGGGAACTGCAGAGAGTCCCACTGAAGCCACTGAGAATATTTACAGTGTTTATAAAATTAAACAAATACATCTTTGCAAGATTGGAGCCCAGAGACCAAAATATCCCTTCATTGATGCTTGTTTCTGATGGAAACAAGTAGGTTTTCTGTGCATAAACAAGTCAGAATTCGGCTCAAGGTAAGCAGAATGTTATTTTCAAAACTTTGAAAAGCAAAAAGCAGGTGTTAAGAGCCTGTATTTTTCCTGTAATGTCTCACAAAGCTGATGCTCTTAGCAGCACTATTCTTAGAAGTGTCTTATCATTCCCTAACAAAGGCTGCTCTCTTACATGTGCAGGAAACGAACACGAGATTAATTACCCAAGTGTAACTTTCTATAAAAACAGAGAGCTTAATGCTAAATGCAGAGAATTCATTAGAAAGCGCAGGGAGCTTCACTTTAGCAGTGAAATGCTCTGACAGTGGTTTAATAGCATGTATAATGCTTTTCCCCCTGCCTGATACTTGAACCATGAATCCACCACGTCAGCCTATCTAAAGAGGCAGTTGTGCAAGGAGTCTCCCTGGAGAGCCTTTGGTGTGTGTTGCAGTTCTTTGTCCCCTAAGTGTGACCTGAAAGCTGTGGTGCTCTCATTTCCCCACTTGGTTCCAGCTCTCTTCACTGTCTGGGGCTGTGTGGGTCTGCGGGGTGCCGGGGAACCCCTATAGTTCTGGGGAGCTGTGTATGGGGACAGGGCGAGAGAGGAAGAAGCTGCTACCAAAAACTAGGAAGTGGTGGTGGTGGAGGTGAAGTCCATCATTCTCTAGACCAACAGTGCTAAGTTTCAGTGCTGACACTCAGCCCCACAGGAGGAAAACCTGGCCCCACTGGACATTTTTGGTATTGAGATTAGTGGATCATGAGTACCAGCCTCTGTAAGAAATTAGGTGTCATGGGAGAATCTGCTTCAGGTTTGATGGGTTTTGCAGTGCTTTAAATTAGTTCTGATATGCCCTACCAAGGGTTTAGATTAGGCATTCAGAGCCGCAAGGGAAAAAAGTGTTTATGTTGATGGTTTTCATATAGAAATGTATCTGCTCACTGACCAGTAATATTTGTTTTCTGTTTACTGGAGAGGGGAGAGAATAGTTTCATGGCCTAGAAAACAAAGGAATTGCTACAGCCAGTGCAAAAAGTCACTATGGGGGGTAAAAAAGACATGGAAGAAGGCACAGAGGATGTCTGATGAAATAAGGGACTAGTGCCATTGAGAAGACACATCGTTCATGTGCTGTTCAGGTGAAGGAGGGGGTTTTTTAACAGGCAGCTAATTTCAACCTGTCCTTGCAACCCCGTCCTGTAGTTTGTGACACCTGCGAGGCACAGTAGCAGGAGTCAGCCAGCCTGCCCCCCAGCTCCTGTAAATGCCACACCAGTGCTTACTGTTAGCGTTAAGTTACGTGGTTTGCAGTAGTAAAGGGCTATATACAGATGCTTGCTTGTTGTGAGTCAGTGCAGCTCCATTTAAGTCCGTGTTGCACAGCTGTACCCCAGCTGAAGAGCTATTTTTAATCTTCAGTACTATACAAATTGATGAGGGAAGACCACTTGCTCAAAAAAAGGCAAGTTTCCCACTTTACTTGAGTGACTGGTTTCTTCAAGCATTATTGAAAGTCAAAATTCCTTGTCAGCATCTCTAGAACAAGAATCCAAAATGGACCCTGTGTTAGAAAATTCAGCCTTGCCCTTCTTACCACACTTCTTGGAGCGTCTGGTCTGGGAAGACAAATAGAGGGGTAAATTAATGTACCAGGTGTAAAAAGCTAGTAAAGCAGTGTGAGCTCCTGCTGTCTCTGTGCAAGGGGCAGTAAGTGCTGTGAGAAGGGCACAGCAGCACAAGCTGCAGGCAGGCGCCTCTGACCGTTGTGGGGATCTGCCAGAACTCGACCACAGCGCACCATTGCTAGGGGTTTACAAGATAAGAGAATCTAGATGACTTCTCCATTTTTAGCTGAAGTTCTGGTATTTATCGGGAGAACAAACGGGAAGTTACTGGCCACTAAGAAGAAAAAGTAAAGTAGAATTATGGAAGAGTTTGCTGAAGTAATAGGAACAAGAGTCCCACAGCACTGCTAAGGGTGGGGGGGATGCAGAGCATCTGCTCTCTGCTGTAGCAGAGGACACTGCCATCCTCACCTAAAAGAAATCCCCAAGAGCTGTGTGAAGTCAAGTGCTTCTGCTGCTGGGCTGGGCTTTGGGGGAAATTTCACAAAAATAACTATCAAAGAGAAATCTGAACTTCGTTTGTGTCCATACACCGTTTAACTTGCAAATGCTTCCTACAAAGCCACACCTCTTGAGCTCTCTCCCCTCTGAACAGTTACAGCCACCTTTCATGCCCTGCTGGAACCAACATCCCCAACTCTCATTGAAATATTTGAGTTCATTTAACCTTGTGCAGGTTTTGTAAGTCTCGTTTACAGGTTAGTTGAGGAGCCCTATGTGATGGAGAAAGTTAACAGAGCCTTTTAGCTGGTTCTAGCTGGGTGTTTTGTACCTATGTTTTCTCTTCTGTTACTTCATTTTAAAGTCCAGCGTATATTCTATCTGGTTTGCATATTAAGGAAGAACTCAATTTGGAGAAAATGAATACTTCCACACAGAAGCTCCTGTGCTGCAGGCTACATGTTCCCTTCTCCATGAAATCCTGAACAAATTGATCTCACTGCTAAAATAACAGCAGAGTATTTATTTTAGGGAGGAGTTTCCATCACTGGAGTTAAACATTTGTAATTAGCTAAGTGCAAATCAGACCATTTTCCACTCCTTGTTTTGGTAGGTTAAGTGCAATGTTTATTCTAGACCATTTTCTTCCATTTTAACCATGTTTTGGTAGTTTGAATGCAATGTTCAATGAGATAGGCTGACTTCTAAGAAAAAAGTAGTTTCTAAAAAACACTGCTGTTGTTGGCAACTTATGTATCAGAATGTTAAGCAGAATGATTTCCCTTGGATTATTTATTTGGGTGGAGCCATAATAGCCCTGAAGCTCCAGTTTAATCTTGGACTACATGTTTTCAGTGCACAGGAATGTCCAGCTATTGGTTTCTATTCAAAACAGAAACCCTCAAGTTATCAGGTCTTTGCATTCAAAAATAGAGACTTAAAAAAAAACATGGTAGTTTGAAATAGTGAAGGAAATGTTAACTTGAGTGGTAATTAAACTCATAATGCAATCAAACATGTCTTAGAGGAAGAGGCATTACAAGTAGTACTTTGGTGAACTCTTTATTGTAGCATGAAAACTATAATATGGATAGCCACATTATTTTTACCAATGATGCATTAAAATACTCTGAATGTGCATTATGGCAATTTGTTAGGCTTTTAGGGAAAGGGACAAGTTTATTCCTATAGTGTTACTCAGTAAAGAAACAGTTGTTTTATTTTCTTTCTTGCTCTTTTCATTTGAGTTGGAAATGAATTAGTAATGTGATAAGACATGGAAAAAATGCCATCTTTGGAATGAAATTTGCATGTCAAAACAGTACATCCAGCCAGATAAAATAGATTTTCTTTTCTCTTATTTAATTGCTGAATAAAACACAGTGCTTCAACTTTTTAATTTTTTTCTGCTTTACCATAATATCCTTCACTTGTTTCAGTTTGTGCTGCTTCAGAAAAAAAACAACCAAACCGAGAAACATACAGCCATGCAAAACCCGGCTTTAAAATCTGCTGCAACTTGGTATTTGTTAAAAATAAACCAGAACTGATGTCTGGGCTTCATGGCAGAAAAACGTTCCCTCTCTGAGACTCTGTAATTGTTAGAAAGAGACAACTGTTCTAAGAGACCTTGCTATTCCCTTCCCTTCTGATGCCAGAAACCCCACCTGACCCCTGCAGTCAGAACTGCTTTGTAGCTTTCCACAAAAGCCTTGAGCAGTGCATTTCAGTTATCCAGTATCCTTTCCAATAAAACATTTTACAGAAAGGCAGTAAAATGATATTATTAGCATGAATTTAAAATTACTTAAATGAAGGTGTTAATTTAAATGGAACTTAGGTTGTCACCTGAAAGTTTTGACTCGTTTTTGACAATGCTCTTAGAAAGACAATAGTTTCTGAGAGCCCTATTAGTGACAAATATTATTCATCCCGTGATCCCAAGTCTCAGGGACCATGGGTTATGTATTCATATTTCTGTTGGACAGAATAATTGCCATAATGAGACCCTGCTGTAGTCTCAGCAGAGCGCCTAGCTCTTGAGCAGCCCTGTTTTACATACCAGACCTGCAAACTGTAGAAGTTCAAGGATCATACAGTTGTGAAGCCATTTTTTCAAGCTGACATGAACTGGTCATGCCAAGGAGAAGCCAATAGTTCAGAACAAGCATGAACTGTGTTTTACTTGCAGACTCTATAAACTGCACTGAGTTTACAGAAGTGTTGAGTCCATAAACACTGGGAAGCTGACTGTGTATGCCTGCTGTAAAGCTGTGCTTCCAAGGTCTGTTGCTGATTCCACAGAAAAGCCACCGGCATCCAGAGGTGACTGTGCTGATTAGATCACTATGCGTTGAGAAAAAGCATCTGAAGAGATGCCAGCTGAGTTTACAGTAGCAGTGAAGGAACAGCTCAGGAGAACTCATACATTGCTTCATGAATTGCTCACTGCTCATCCAGCTACCACATCTGTATCATTTACTAATATTTATAGTGGAAGCTTTGCAAGCTTAAGAAGTTTTATTTTTAATAAGTTAAACATTTTGAAGCCATCCTAAGAAAATTATCAAGTTGTCACTGAGGCCTGAGGTTTAAAAATAAGGAGCACTTAAGTAGCTCAGGGAATGGCTTTTTCGAGACACTTGGGCACTTTGCTCCCACTGAAATAGGATTTGCAAAATGTTTTCACTGGGTACTCCTCTGACTCTAGGGCTGGTTTTACACGTCTTCCCTGGCTAAGTTTCCCTGTAGAACAGTGGGATTCGGACTGCGACTCCAACTTCACTTTGTTCCTTTTTGAGATGTTCCTTTTGACAGACAACTCTGAGCATCATATCACCCTTGAGCTACGGATTATAAAGTAAGGGTGATCTGAGTTTGAAAACTGCAGGAAAACCACCAGATAAACCCCATCGTTATTTCAGTATCCTCCCAAACTGCTGCTTGTGTCTGTGCTGAGCCTGAGAAATATTCAAGCTGAACCATCATGAAGACAAACGAACAAAAAGGCTAAGGGACAGTCTGATTGGCACAGGAAGAACAGGCTTTGTGGCAGTGACACTGCTCTGGATCCCCTGTGCATCCCTCTGCATTGGGGCGGCAGACTGGAAGCCTAATAATACTGGCTCTTAAAGGGAAAAATAGAAGCATTTATTAAAGTGTTACTAGACTGCAAAGCTTTAACAGTTTTCTTATGAAAAATATGGGTTTTTTTCTTTTCTCTTTTTTCCAAATTCACAACTGAAAGTACTGTTGCTATGTTACTGTAGTGCTGTGTAGGCTGCTAAATAAATAGAGGGAGTTTAGTCCATGCCAGAAATAGAAAGCTGGGTCAGAGGTGACATTTGGGACATGTTGAGAAGAAAGAGAATATATAATTATTTCTTTCCTTCCTATCATTCTCTTCAGTCTCATTAACCCCAGACTACTTAGAAGGAAATTACAACAGAATTTCTGGACATGTGAGAGTACCAAACACTGACACCTCTGGAGTTCCACTAAGTCTTTTGGCTTTGTTTTTCACAAGATCAAATTTGCAAGAGAAACTGGTAACACCATGGTACCTTGCACACTGGTAAGCTGAATAGCTACTTGGAGGTACCAAAGGCCATAGGGAACTGTTGAAAATTCACTCTGCAAAGGTATGCAAACCTGGCAGAGGGAACATGCTTGGAGAAAATGTGCTCCAGTGTAGCCAGAAACAGGAAATTTGAGTCCATTGTCCTTTTTGGGGTAGTCTGGCAGGTTACCAAGGACCAGACACACAAAAACGTGCTTAGGTTCTTGTGCAAGCAGCCCAAGGTACCCACTTGCACTTTCAGCTGCTCTGTCATCCTGGCTTGTGGATGTGCACCAGTGCCTTGTTTCTAGAGCTCGGTCATTTTTATCCCTCCTCTGCTGCCTGTGTGTGCTCCTCGTGTACAGACCTTCGCACAACGAGCTCTCCGTTAAGCTCCAGTGGCTGATCCAGTAAATGGTGGGAACTGCAAGTCGCTGATGTGAGAACTAGAGCCTCCTCCACCACGTCAGAGCACGAAGCAGCCCTTATCCTGGGGACGAGTGCTGCAACCTCATTACTTGCAGACAACGGCCTCGACTTTATGTCCAAAATGTTCCCACCGATGCTCCGGGCCGTGCTCCACCAACCACAGAGCTCCCCAGCCCCGGTGCTCTGGGCCTGCTTTGCCCTTGGCCCTGCTGCTCCCACATGAGCATCAGCAGCCCTGGCCCTGCAGCAGAGCAGCTGGGAGCTGTCAGACCTTCCCACGAGCAGGAGGTGGGACATGGAGACGGGGACCGAGCTCGCTCCTGTGTGAGCTAACTTAGCGGATTTGCCATGAATCTGGAAGATCTTCTCCTTAAATATATAAATACTTATAAACAAATATAAAATACTTATAATATATAAATATTTACAAACTAATCATTAACGTGACACAATATGAGGCATCTCACCACTTTGTGAACTAGGGAAGAAGCCCACAGCCACAGTCTAAAGCAGTTCAGCACATGCATTCCCATTAGATATTTCTTTGTGTTATTTTTATAGTTCCCCCTACCCAAGAGACCTTTGGGATTGAAGCATTCCAGAAAATCCCACATTTACTATAAAACATACAGGGAGGATTAAATTAGAGGGTGCCGCAAAAGCCAGTGATGCTAAGTACATTTATTCTTGTTCCTAAATTGCACTATTTCTTAATTTTCTTTTTATTTGTTAGCACTCCTTGAATGGAAGGCTGGAGTTCAAATGTCCGGGAGTATTTCCTAACACAATGGATATGAATAGCTGGTTTAATAAGAAACTTTCCTTATTTTCATCCCAAATCCAACCCTTAGTGCCATAGACCTTGAGACGTGTCTACAGTGTCTGAGATTCTGTGTCAGAAATTGAACAAGTGGCTTAGGATCCATCAGGGTTGTTTATTTACTTCCATTAGGAGTTTGCTGCTGCTGCAGTTGGAGACATTTCTTGTTTTCTAGCACAACCAGTATTTAGCCTCAGGCTGAAACAGAGGGTGTTAGAGGCTTTCTTGTCTCCTGTGGGGTTCAAACCCTCGTTTGGGCTCTGTCAGATCCTTTACTCTTGCCAGAGACTGCATTTATCTCAGACCCTAAAGAGCAATTATTATGATTTATATGTCTTTGGTGTGAATAAGATTTTACCAGGCATTTTCTACACAGAGTTCTCCAGCGGGGAGAAGTGCAGCCTACAGCCTGTCCTTTCCAGGGCTTTGTTGCCCATGCTCAGCAGATCGCCCAGTTCTAACCAGCAGCAGCAGCAGCACTGCTAAATGGAAAGAAGGATGAATTATACCCTCTGCAGTTCTGTTATGTTATCCTCCTGAAGGACCCATTTGTCTTTCGTTATATTTCCAGGTCCTTTGTGCTTGAAATGATCTTCTAAACTTTACAAGTAAACTTGCTTTGCTGGCTGGTAAGTTGAAGCTGTTTACCCATTAGAGCATTCCAGGTGGGCTGCAGTGACGTTTGCCAGTGCTCTTTGCCAGGGTGAACAGCTTGGTTGTTAAGACTGAATGAAGTTATGTCGAGTTAGAGGATTGCAGACATGGCCAGGCCAGGTTTCACACTAACTGTAGCTAGCTAGGTGAAGATTAAGTATCCTTACACTGCTGCTTTGAATCCCTAAGGACTCCCCTCACCATGGCACTTACCTTGTCGTGAGTTCAGAGATCCTTTAGTGAAACTTGCCATTTGAGAACGGGCAACACGAGTCTGGGAGGTGAAGAGCCAGAGCGACCTTGTGTGCAGCAGTAGCTGTGCAGTCCTTTCCAGAATACGGTGATGGAGAGGGACAGTCACAGGGTTGCACCCCAGTGACATGGCCAAGGAGCATTTCCAAGCAAATGATTTGCATGTGCTTCAGCAGCTTGAACTATGTGAAGATTTCAGCAGTAGCCGCCCTAATTCTCATATACTCAGAACCGTCTGTGTACCCACAGGCAGGTTTTGGTTTGACTCGTTCCTCAGGTTTACTGGATTTGGAAATGGAACTGGGATCTCTGTATGAGCATATCATCGTAGATGTGAGTTCAGAGATTATTATGGTTTTTAATTTTAAGAAAGCAACTGTTTCATGTGGCACCTCTGCGTAGGAATAAAAGATAAGGAGCAGAGGAAGGCGCTCGGATATAAGGCCTTGTACTATTAATGGTCATAAGCCCTAGAATAATTTACCAGCTTGTAACTGGAAACTGAAGACAATGAATGGGTAAGAATATGTTAGAATGCAGTTTCACTTTATTTTGTGTAACATCTTTTGCTCAAAACTTTCCACTCAAAGAGGTCAGAGAGAGAGAGAATTATGGTGAAAAATCAAAGCAGAGTTGCAGAGAAATTGGTAACTTCTTAAAAAGAGTAAACTGCCACTGAAAAACCTCACTTTCTATTTGAGAGATAAAAATCAGTGCATAGTGCAGCCATTTTTGCTTTGCCTGGTAGAAGATTTGCATGACTCACAGCCAGCAGCATGCTGAGGACCTAGAAATACCCAAGACAAAAGCAGACGCTGGCTGCTGGCTGGGGAATTCCCATAGCATCTCTGAAATGATGATCCTGTTTGATGGGGCAACACACAGAGCGCAAGGCAAGTGCATGTGATGTTTCTCCCCTAGGTGAGGTTATTAATCTGAAGGGTGAGAGACAGTGTGAAGGCTGCTGAACACCTACTGTCATAGCAGTCAGTCCCAGCTGGTGAGGGTGGGTGATGTAATGGATCAAGCAGGAGGAGAAAGTTTTCAAATGGGAGGGTGTAAAATCTGAAAGGCTGCACGTAGGAAAAGAGTCGCAGTCCTAATTCGAGCGCGCAGGCAGCTCAGCAGATGGCCCAGCAGATGAGTTGCTATGCACCGCTCTATGTGTGAGAACACGAGAGTAACGGCGAGGCTCCACGCAGAAATGCAGCCCTGCCCTTTGCGTGGCGTGGGGTAACATCAGGTACCACATTCCCTGCCCCAGCTGGACCCTCCGCCCCCCATCAGGGCGCTGTGTTGGTTTGCACATGGAGCTTTCCACAGCAGCGTTTCATATTGCTGCTCTGCACTACAGCAATTTCCTCCCCTGTGCTTTGCCTTCCCTCTCCAAACACAGCAAGAGCCATGCCCAGAAATGTAGGTCCTTGCCAGTCACACTAACACCAATGTTACGTCGCTGCCTTCTCCTGCCTGAGGCTGCAACTCAGGCTGAGCTGGCACATCTCGGGGTGGGAGACCTCCACCTTTAGGCTGTAGAACAGCCTCACGGGGATGTTTTGAGTTTATTTCCTGCAATTCCCCTTCCTCCAGCAGTGAAGTCCAGTAGACAGAGAGATTTCGTGTGCATCCTGTGTGACCTACACCTTCCCTGATAACTGCAGCTCTTTGGGAATTTTAGGGTTAGAACATCTCTAAAAATCCATTCTTTGTTTAAGAGCTGAACAGTTTGCATCTGACTTTCTCCAGGGGATCTGTTTTGCTGCTTAGTGTTTGTGAGACTTTGGGGCACCATTTGCAAATCACCTATGGACTTGCAGCCAGATCCTGGAAAAAGCCTCTTTACCACTAACAGGCTGGAGTAGCCATTGACACCTCACAGTCATGTTATGCTGCTGTTCAGCATAGCCCCGTTAGGAGCTTAGTTTTTTCCAGTGGTTTTCTAACAAACCTCTGTTAATCCAGAGCAATATATTCATACGGGAAATTCCAATAACCCATGGTTCGTGATACAGCAAAATTCTACCTCACTAACCACTAAGTTGTTTCAAGGAGCTCCATTTCCAATGCAGTCTATGGGGGAAACTACATAGGTGTATAATGATGCATGAATTCAAATCACTATAATTATGCAGATAAACATCTTCTCAGATATTCTTGGGATGAGTGACATCTTTTTCCTTGATCTTAAACTGCTTCTGAAGCAATGCAAACTAAACTGGGAACAAACAATGTTCTCTTTTCCAGTATCAGAGTGTTCCCATGGCATACTCCTGCCAGCAGATACATGGCAGCTCAGCTATGCTAGTAAAACTGCAGGCAAGCCCTTGAATTCAAGCAGTAATGACACAAGCAGTGGTAATCCCTGCTTTCCCATACACTATCTTGTCAGATTCCTTTTATCATCTCACTGTCTTAAGGTTTTGTGTCTCCTTTGCCCTTGGTACATTTACTTGAATTGCAAACAGAGAGATTAATTAACCCGTCTAGTTTTGTTATGGTCGCCTGGAGCAGGCACTAAGGCTACCAAACACACTGAGCTCGTCCAAGGGTGCACTGTCATTTCTATCATGGGCTGGCCACTCATTAGGATGGCAGTAATTCTGTGAGCCTCTAATGAAGGCTGTTTGAACCAATTAGTGGGCTAGGACGCATGGTTGAGGATATTTCACTATTGGACCTTTAAAGTGTCTTCAGCAAGGAGGATGCTCTGATCTCCCACAGTTAAATTCTGTATGTACAACAGCCAAACAACAACAGTAAGATCCAGGTCTATATTCACTGTTTGTACAATAAAACTCTCTGAAGTGTCTCTCAGCATAAGGACTGTGACTCGAAGTGGAAGGTTTTATGTTAGTAAAGGAAAAATTAAACATCATCATCCGTCTTACTGTAAAGAAGCAGAAGGATGTTAAAAACTCTGTTATGCTGGCTCTCATTATTTCTACATAGATTAATTTTTTGGACATCGTACATGCTTACAGTAAAACAGTTAAATAGGAAATAGTGAAATCCACTATGATTTTTACATAACTATTTCTTTCATAACAAACTTGTGCAATAGAGTAGTCAGAATGTGATACTCAAACTATGTTTTTTCCATGACTGAGCATTAGTGGTCATCTGGAAAATTGCAAGCCACCTATATTCAGTGAACTGGCTGAGCAAGGAAGTCACCTCCAAGGAAACTAAAATTAGTTTGATGTGTTTGGGTAAGTTGACTTTTGCCAGGAAGTAATATAAAGAGGACAAAACTATCTTGTTTGCCACCATTCATCAGTGGAGATGGTATCAGTCAGCACCAGGGTGCTAACACTGCTCACAGACCAGCCCGCAGCCGCCTGACTTGTGCAGGGGCTGTCCTCACATAGGAATGGTGGCAACAGGCTGGTGTGTTTCTAGTGAGGGCACTGGAGGAGGCTCCAGAGCAGCAAAGAGAAGTGCTGGAAAAAACCTTAACCTTTTGTAGGAAGATCCTGTAGGAAGCAGATGCCCTTTCTGCCTGTAGCAGTTGCAATAGTATGGTAGTAACGCATGTGAAAAGCTTTGGCTGAAACGGCCGGTTATCACTCTGCTAGTGCAGGGTGTTGCCTGTCCCTTCCCAGTAAAAACGCTGAGCCACAGACGGGGTCTGTTCTGGGAACAGGCGACAGGTACTGTTGTTAGTCAGCAGATACCAGAGCCCCAGGCAGGGAGTCAGCAACTAGGAACAGGGAGGGGGGACACCTCCAATGCCTGCTGGCAACCCAGTTGTTAAAAATAAACGTTGACTTGAACTTCTAACCCAAAACCTGTTGTGTCAGAAGGGAACTCTTCTAACACTTGGCTCCTAAGGTCAGGGATATAACTGTGTGAAGACTGGGGACATCTCAGCTGGGTGGAAAGAAGAGCTGAGCTATCCAGATAGTTATCTAACTACACAAGGCCTTGGCAGCTTTGACCCCTGTTCTTTTGAAACCCATGTCTGAGTATGTTGTATATTTGGCTTATTATTCCTGGATTTGCTCAGCTTTTTTGTGAAAATGTTATTAATTACTAATTTAGTTCAGTGAAGTAAGAAAGAGTCCAACTCTTTCTTGCAGTGTGCGTAGTGCATTTAGTGGTTTCAATCCTTAGCTTATAATTGCTCTTCCCTGAACATGTTGCTGTTGGGAAAATTCTTAGTTTCACCGTGTCAAGCCATTAATTGATCAAGGACCAAACCAGAAGCAGAGCACTGGGGAGAAGACTCTCAGGTATTGAAAGTCACTGATAGTAAACCTCTGTGGAAATGGTGCCTGGCTGCGGCTGGGGAACTTGCCTTCCAGTTACACATTCCTCTGGCTGTAAATGCAGTGCTGCTGCTCTTTCCCGGTGCAAAGACAAGGCACAGCCACCGGATGAGTCATGGATCTGTGCTCAGCTGTGTCTGACACATGAAACTCTGGAGCAGGACAGAGGCTGCAGCTTTGCAGTGTGGGAATGCAAAACACACACACACACACACACACACACACACACAGAGTCTTATGCTCAGAGCAGCCCAAGACCTGAAGATCTCTTTAGAAGCCTTTGGCTTTGGCTACATCCAGCCAGCCCCACTTCTCCCGCGTTCTTCCTTCTGGTGATTTTCATGGCTAATCCTCAGCATCCATGCAAGTGCTTCCCTGGCCTCCTTGAGTGGCTGCGGCCAGCAGCAGCCCACATAAAAGCAAAATAGCCACAGGCTTGGGAAATGGCAAACAAACAGAAAGATTTCTCATTGCTGGTTCTCTCCCTTGATCTGCAGCTTATTTGTCCATGCACTGCAGAACGGATTGTGGAATGGGGTCGTTTTGCCTGTGAGTAGGGCTGTGGTCCTGAAGATCTAGAGGAGCAGAGCTACTCCTCTGGGAAGGTGTTTCTAACACAGAGCACCTGATGTCTATCACATAATGCCGTGACAAAAGAGATGTTTCTAACACAGGTCTGAAGCAATTTGTGAAGTGAAATTAATCATAGGTTATGTCATGGGTTTTGATTTAAACGTAGATTAGAAAGTATGTATAGCAATACTGGATTTCTAAAGACAATGATTCTTTACAGCAAAAGAATGAAAGTGAGAATAAAATGAAGAGTTTTATAAAACAATAAAAACAAAGAGTACTGTAACTCTGGCTCTGCAAAAATACAAACATTTTGCATTGGATGCAAGAAG